>NW_022631000.1:3271013-3491444 GCF_010015895.1 Lontra canadensis
CCTTGCTTCCCTTGCCTTTGGCGATATTCCAAGGAAGATGTTGCTGCGGCTGAGGTCAAAGAGGTTGCTGCCTGTGTTCTCCTCAAGGATGTTGATGGATTCCTTTCTCACATTGAGGTCCTTCATCCATTTTGAGTCTATTTTCGTGTGTGGTGTAATGAGATGATCCAATTTCATTTTTCTGCATGTGGCTGTCCAATTTTCCCAACACCATTTGTTGAAGAGGCTGTTTTTTTTTCCATCGGACATTCTTTCCTGCTTTGTCGAAGACTAGTTGACCATAGAGTTGAGGGTCTATTTCTGGGCTCTCTATTCTGTTCCATTGATCTATGTGTCTGTTTTTGTGCCAGTACCATGCTGTCTTGATGATGACAGCTTTGTAATAGAGCTTGAAGTCCGGAATTGTAATGCCACCAACTTTGGCTTTCTTTTTCAATATTCCTTTGGCTATTCGAGGTCTTTTCTGGTTCCATATAAATTTTAGGATTATTTGTTCCATTTCTTTGAAAAAAATGGATGGTACTTTGATAGGAATTGCATTAAATGTGTAGATTGCTTAGGTAGCATAGACATTTTCACAATATTTATTCTTCCAATCCAGGAGCATGGAACATTTTTCCATTTCTTTGTGTCTTCCTCAATTTCTTTCATGAGTACTTTATAGTTTTCTGTGTATAGATTCTTAATCTCTTTGCTTAGGTTTATTCCTAGGTATCTTATAGTTTTGGGTGCAATTGTAAATGGGATGGACTCCTTAATTTCTCTTTCTTCTGTCTTGTCGTTGGTGTAGAGAAATGCAACTGATTTCTGTGCATTGATTTTATAGCCTGACACTTTACTGAATTCCTGTACAAGTTCTAGCAGTTTTGGAGTGGAGTCTTTTGGGTTTTCCACATATAGTATCATATCCTCTGCAAAGAGTGATAGTTTGACTTCTTCTTTGCCGATTTGGATGCCTTTAATTTCCTTTTGTTGTCTGATTGCTGAGGCTAGGACTTCTAGTACTATGTTGAATAGCAGTGGTGATAACGGATATCCCTGCCATATTCCTGACCTTAGCGGAAAAGCTTTGTTTTTCTCCATTGAGAATGATATTTGCGGTGGGTTTTTCATAGATGGCTTTAATAATATTGAGGTATGTGCCCTCTATCCCTACACTTTGAAGAGTTTTGATCAGGAAGGGATGCTGTACTTTGTCAAATGCTTTTTCAGCATCTATGGAGAGTATCATGTGGTTCTTGTTCTTTCTTTTATTAATGTGTTGTATCACATTGATTGATTTGCAGATGTTGAACCAACCTTGCAGCCCTGGAATAAATCCCACTTGGTCGTGGTGAATAATCCTTTTAATGTACTGTTGAATCCTATTGGCTAGTATTTTGGTGAGAATTTTTGCATCTGTGTTCATCAAGGATATTGGTCTGTAGTTCTCTTTTTTGATGGGATCCTTGTCTGGTTTTGGGATCAAGGTGATGCTGGCCTCATAAAATGAGTTTGGAAGTTTTCCTTCCAGTTCTATTTTTTGGAACAGTTTGAGGAGAATAGGAATTAGTTCTTCTTTAAACGTTTGGTAGAATTCCCCCGGGAAGCCGTCTGGCCCTGGGCTTTTGTTTGTTTGGAGATTTTGGATGACTGTTTCAATCTCCTTCCTGGTTATGGGTCTGTTCAGGCTTTCTATTTCTTCCTGGTTCAGTTGTGGTAGTTTATATGTCTCTAGGAATGCATCCATTTCTTCCAGATTGTCAAATGTGTTGGCGTAGAGTTGCTCATAGTATGTTCTTATAATTGTCTGTATTTCTTTGGTGTTAGTTGTGATCTCTCCTCTTTCATTCATGATTTTATTTATTTGGGTCCTTTCTTTTTTCTTTTTGATAAGTCTGGCCAGGGGCTTATCAATCTTATTAATTCTTTCAACGGACCAGCTCCTAGTTTTGTTGATTTGTTCTATTGTTTTTTTTGGTTTCTATTTCATTGATTTCTGCTCTGATCTTTATGATTTCTCTTCACCTGCTGGGTTTAAGCTTTCTTTCTTGTTCTTTTTCCAGCTACTTTAGGTGTAGGGTTAGGTTGTGTACCTGAGACCTTTCTTGTTTCTTGAGAAAGGCTTGTACCGCTATATATTTTCCTCTCAGGACTGCCTTTGTTGTGTCCCACAGATTTTGAACCGTTGTGTTTTCATTATTATTTATTTCCATGAATTTTTTCAATTCTTCTTTAATTTCCTGGTTGACCCATTCATTCTTTAGAAGGATGCTGTTTAGTCTCCGTGTATTTGGGTTCTTTCCAAATTTCCTCTTGTGATTGAGTTCTAGCTTCAGAGCATTGTGGTCTGAAAATATGCAGGGAATGATCCCAATCTTTTGATAATGGTTGAGACTTGATTTAGGACTGAGGATGTGATCACTTCTGGAGAATGTTCCATGTGCACTAGAGAATGTGTATTCTGTTGCTTTGGGATGAAATGTTCTGAATATATCTGTGATGTCCATCTGGTCCAGTGTGACATTTAAGGCCTTTATTTCCTTGTTGATCTTTTGCTTGGATGATCTGTCCATTTCAGTGAGGGGAGTGTTAAAGTCCCCTACTATTATTGTATTATTGTTGATGTGTTTCTTTGATTTTGTTATTAATTGGTTTATATAGTTGGCTGCTCCCACGTTAGGGGCATAGATATTTACAATTGTTAGATCTTCTTGTTGGACAGATCCTTTGAGTATGATATAGTGTCCTTCCTCATCTCTTATATAGTCTGGCTTAAAATCTAATTGATCTGATATAAGGATTGCCTCTCCTGCTTTCTTCTGATGTCCATTAGCATGGTAAATTTCTGATATAAGGATTGCCTCTCCTGCTTTCTTCTGATGTCCATTAGCATGGTAAATTCTTTTCCACCCCCTCACTTTAAATCTGAAGGTGTCTTCGGGTTTAAAATGAGTTTCTTGTAGGCAACATATAGATGGGTTTTGTTTTTTTATCCATTCTGATACCCTGTTTCTTTTGATTGGGGCACTTAGCCCATTAACATTCAGGGTAACTATTGAGAGATATGAATTTAGTGTCGTTGTATTGCCTGTAAGGTGACTGTTATTGTATATTGTTTCTGTTCCTTTCTGATCTACTAGTGTTAGGGTCTCTCTTTGCTTAGAGGACCCCTTTCAATATTTCCTGTAGAGCTGGCTTGGTGTTTGCAAATTCTTTCAGTTTTTGTTTGTCCTGGAAGCTTTTTATCTCTCCTTCTATTTTTAATGATAGCCTAGCTGGATATAGTATTCTTGGCTGCATGTTATTCTCATTTAGTGCATGCTCTGAATATATCATGCCAGCTCTTTCTGGCCTGCCAGGTCTCCGTGGATAAGTCTGCTGCCATCTAATATTTTTACCATTGTATGTTACAGACTTCTTTTCCCTGGCTGCTTTCGGGATTTTCTCTTTGTCACTAAGACTTGTAAATTTTACTATTAGGTGATGGGGTGTGGACCTATTCTTATTGATTTTGAAGGGGGTTCTCTGAACCTCCTGGATTTTGATGCTTGTTCCCTTTGCCATGTTGGGGAAATTCTCTCCACTAATTCTCTCCAATCTACCTTCTGCTCCCCTCTCTCTTTCTTCTTCTTCTGGAATCCCAATTATTCTAATGTTGTTTCGTCTTATGGTTTCACTTATCTCTCAAATTCTCCCCTCGTGGTCCAGTAGTTGTTTGTCCCTCTTTTGCTCAGCTTCTTTATTCTCTGTCATTTGGTCTTCTATATTGCTAATTCTTTCTTCTGCCTCATTTATCCTAGCAGTGAGAGACTCCATTTTTGATTGCACCTCATTAATAGCTTTTTTGATTTCAACTTGGTTAGATTTTAGTTCTTTTATTTCTCCAGAAAGGGCTTTTATATCTCCCGAGAGGGTTTCTCTAATATCTTCCATGCCTTTTTCGAGCCCAGCTAGAACCTTGAGAATCGTCACTCTGAACTCTAGATCTGAAATATTACCAATGTCCATATTGATTAGGTCCCTAGCCTTCAGTACTGCCTCTTGGTCTTTTTTTTGTGGTGAATTTTTCCATCTTTTCATTTTGTCCAGATTAGAGTATATGAAGGAGCAAGTAAAATACTAAAAGGGTGGCAACAACCCCAGGAAAATATGCTTTAGCCAAATCAGAAGAAATCCCAAATCTTGATGGGGGAGAAAGGGGATAAAAAGGTTAAGAAAGAAAAAAAAAAAAAAAAAGGGAAGAAAAGAAACAATTAGAAAAAGAAAACCAATAATGAAAAAATATAAAAAGGAAAAAAATATATATATATTAGATAAACTAGTTAAAAAATGTTAAAAAAGAAAAGGGTAAAAGTTAAAAAAAATTAGAAGAGAAAAAAATTGAAAAAGAAAAAAAAATTAAATTAACTGCAAGGCTAAAGTATCATGGGGAGAAAGCCATTGAGTTCTGTGCTTTGCTTTCTCCTCCTCTGGAATTCCGCTGTTCTCCTTGGTATTGAAACTGCACTCCTTGGTAGGTGAACTTGGTCCTGGCTGGGTTTCTTGTTGATCTTCTGGGGGAGGAGCCTGTTGTAGTGATTCTCAAGTGTCTTTGCCCCAGGCAGAGTTGCTCCGCCCTTACCAGGGGCCGGGCTGAGTAATCTGCTCCGGTTTGCTTTCGGGAGGTTTTGTTCCCTGAGCGCTTTCCGTAGAGTTTGGGAGGACGGGAATGAAGATGGCGGCCTCCAGGTCTCCGGCCTGGAGGAGCCGAGAGCCCGGGGCCCCACCTCTCAGTGCGCCCACAGAGAACAGCGCCCAATTACTCCCGTCACCCTGGCCTCCGGCCCTCGCTCCGAGCTGACCGAGCCTGGGACTGGTTCAAGGTAACCCCAAGCTTAGAGCTCACTCCTCGGCTCTGTCTCTGTAGCTGGCTTCTCCACTCTAATACCTGTAAGCTCTGTGACACTCAGACACCCCCGATCCTTCTGTGACCCTGTGGGACCTGAGGCCACGCTGACCCTGCGTGGGCTTCACCCCGGTTAAGCTTCTGAAGCGATGTCCCTCAGCAGAACAGACTTTTAAAAGTCCTGATTTTGTGCTCCGTTGCTCCGCCGCTTGCCGGAAGCCGGCCCCTCCCCCCGCGGTCTATCTTCCCGTCACTTTGGATTCACTTCTCCGCCAGTCCTACCTTTCAGAAAGTGGTTGATTTTCTGTTTCTAGAATTGCTGTTTTTCTTCTCTTCGATCTCCCGTTGGATTTGTAGGTGTTTGCAATCTTTAGATAAGCTATCTAGCCGATCTCCTGATACCTGAAGTAGTCTCAGCTGGCTACTTCTCCACCATCTTGACACTCTCCTCTGCATCTTAATTTTATAGAGGAATTTAGAAAATGCTTTAACCAAATCACAGTTTAATAGAAGTGGCATTTGAACCTAAGAACCAGCCTGTTATCTTTATTTATGAGTCTGTTTCTGGTTTTGTTTGTTTGTTCATTGCTTGTTTGTTCATTGGTTTTGTTTATTAGATTTTAAATATAAATGAAATCATATATTAAATAAAAGAAACCAGTTAAGTCAAAGTTCGGTTCCAACTAAATCTACTTTAGTGGATTGACTTTCTTTCTTTCCCTCTTTCCTCCTACTCCTCTTTCTTCTTCTTTGGTAAAGGTAAATTTTTTGAAGAAATTTTTAGAATTGAAGTATAACACAGAAAAATAGCTCAAAGATAAGCATAGAATTGACTATCCTTTACAGTGGGAACATACTCCTAGAACCAGCTCTGTAGACACCTGTCTCATATCCACTCAGTCATTGCTCTCTCCTTCAGAGGAGATTAACCCTCAATATTAATTAATTATATTAATTTGATTAATATAGCAGTAACTTGTTCATTTTCACTTTATAGTATTCCATTGTTCATATTCCATGAATGTACCACAATTTATCATACATTTCACTGTTGATGAGCATGAGGGTTGATTCCAGTTTTTGGCTAAGGAACAGTGCTACTGTGGAAATCTTGTACATGATTTTTGGTGAACATAAGTAAATTTTTCTTTGAAATATATACTAGACACGGAATATTTCTGAATATCTACAATATTCAGTTGTAGATATTGCTAGCCAAACATCTTTTCAAAGTGGTTGTATTAATTCTTTGTCTTTTAAAACAATTTTAATGTTGATTAAATTCCTTAGGTAATCATTTTTTTTTATTTATTTTTTTTTTACCTTTTGCTGCATGAAGAGTTATGATGATTTTATTACTATGATTTGTGGATTAGGGTGGTGGATTGAGGACATATATTTGCTTTTCTTCCTTCAAACACCTCATAAGGGGTGCCTGGGTGGCTCAGTGGGTTAAAGCCTTTGCCTTCCGCCCAGGTCATGATCCCAGGGTCCTGGGATCCAACCCCACAGGCTCTCTGCTCAGCAGGGAGCCGACTTCCTCCTCTTTCTCTGCCTACTTGTGATCTCTGTCAAATAAATAAATAAAATCTTACCAAAAAAAAAAAAAAAAAAGAAAAAAAAGAAAGAAAGCTAAGCCTAATCTTCCCTGGTAGAAAATCAATAGACAATGACAAAAACTGAAGAACCAAGGAAATTATAATATATGCATCTTATTATTTAGTGACAAACCAAAAGTCTCTGAAGGAGAGGAAAGATGTTGCCTCTGGGAGGGGTTGCTATTTTTTATATTAGGTCTTGTAAAATAACTACAAGTCTCTTCAAATCATGCAAAAGTGTATCTCTGATAAAAATAAAAAGTTAGAATAAGTTTTATTCTGATTTTTATCAGTGATGGCTCTTTAACTTTCTTAAAGCTTAATTTATATATAAAAGTGAGCATTCTCATCCATAATTAAAATATGTTCAATTTTTGCCAGTTTTTCTGTTCTCTATTCCCAGGGAATCATTTGTAGATCAAGGATCATATTTGTAAGTGATCTCCCATTGTTTCTCCTGCATATGCATGGGTTCCAGGAAACAAGGAAGAGAACAAAGGAGAGGAAACAGGGAAAAAGGAGAATTTTCGGATATTCCCACGATTGGATGATTTGTCTATGAATAAGGAGAATCCTTGGCCCTGGATAATTCTAAATGAACACACTATCCCTTCACTCAGAGGTAGAGCAGCAAGTTGACTCTGGGTGGCTTATGCAATGCCCAGTGTGGAGAAGGACTCTTGTAATAGAATGAGAGAACCAGGGTGCCTGAGTGGCTCAGTTGGTTGAGTGATGGCCTTCGGCTCAGGTCATGATCCTGGAGTCCCAGGATAGAGTTCCATATCTGGCTCCCTGCTCAGTGGGGAGTCTGCTTCTCCCTCTGACCCTCCCCACTCTTGTGCTCTCTCTCTCTCTCATTCTCTCTCTCAAATAAATAAATAAAATCTTATAAAAAAAATGAGAGAACCATGTCCCTATCATTGATTCAGATGTTCAGGTGTGAGTCATTGACAAATGATTATTTTTTTCTGTGAAATGAGACTGGTCCAGGTGAGGCTGGTCCTTCAAAGAAGGAAAACCCAACATGGTACAATGTGTGTTGCAGGTAAGACAGCGGGTGTAATTTTGGACACAAAGTTGTCTCCGGCTTAAGTTCCCTTGGACTTCAGTTCTGCCTTTTGCTTAGAACCCCTCTACTGCTAGAAAGCAGAACCTCTCAGACCTTAGTGAACCTCCAGAAACCTTGGAGGGCTTCATAAAACATGGATTCCTGAGTCCCATCTTCAGAGATTCTAATCTAGTAGGTCTGGCAAAGGGTTCAGAATTTTAATTTTTAACCAGTTCCTATGTGATGCTGCTGAGTGTGCATGTGAATTTTGAGATGTTCAGAAGAATAGCAGAAGTGTAACATGAAAGAATGAGTGAGTCAGCAGCTTGTAGGTATTGTTTTTCTTTTTAAAATTAAATATATCAAAAAGAAAAAAAATTTTAAAAATAAAATTATATAAACAGAAGAGCATACAGGATGTATCTAAACAAATATATATTTGTTCAGTTTAAAGGATAATGTTTTAGGGGCGCCTGGGTGGCTCAGTCATTAAGCATCTGCCTTAGGCTCCGGTTGTGATCCTGGGATTGAGTCCCATATTGGGCTCCCTGCTCAGTGGGAAGCCTCCTTCTCCCCCCCCCCCCCCCCTTGTGTTCCCTCTCTCACTGTCTCTCTCTCTCTGTCAAATAAATAAATAAAATCTTTATAAAAAAGATTTATTAAAAAAAATGATGATGTTTTAAAAAGCCCAATGTACCCACCAGTCAGATCAGGTCTTGTAATGCTCCAGGACATTAGAGTACCCTTGGGGTGATTTGGTTAGCTAATATTTTCTTTGTTTTTTAGTGTCTATGTTAATGATTGAGGCTGGGTTGTAATTTTCCTCTTTTGTATTTTGTCAGATTTTGGAATCAAGGTTACACAAAGCTCATAAATGGAGTCAAGGAGAGTTTTTTTCCTCTTTTCTGTACTGTGGAATAGTTTGTGTTAAATGGTATTCAATTATATTTAAAAATAAATTAAATGCATTCAATAGCCAAATATTCTTACCATATGAAGGAAGATATGTTATAGAAGCCAACACAAGTGACTCAACTGCTGAATTTAGTATCTTTAATGGTCTTAAAACTTTTAAAGTTTCCTACTTCTTGAATCAGGTTTTGTAAGTGATATATTTCTTCTTTTTATTATATATATATTTATTATTAATGTAAGTGATATATTTCTAATATTTTCCTATTTCTACCAAAGTTTTCAAATCTGTTTTTACTTTTTAAGTTTCTTTTTCTTTTCTTTTTTAAAAAGAGATTTATTTATTTATTTGAGAGGGATGAGTGCAGGGGGAGAGAGCCTTAAGCAGACTCCACCTTGCATGCAAAGCCGGACACTGGGTTCCATCTCACAACCATGAGATCATGACTTGAGCCGAAACCCAGAGTCAGACACTTAATTGACTCTGTCACCTAGGCACCCCTTAAATTTCTTTTTAAAAATTGAGATATAACTGACATATAGCATTGTGTAAGTTTAAGGTATATAATATGTTGATTTGATACATTTATATATTGCAATATGATTACTACTGTAGCTTTAAGGAACACATCTATCATGTCACATAATTACTGTTTATTTTTTTGTGGTGAGAATATTTAAGATCTAGTCTTGCAGCAGTTTTGAAGTGTATAACAATTGTTGGCTATAATCACTATGTTGTGAATTAAATCTCCAGAAATGGGGTGTCTGAGTCTTAATTTCAGCTGGAGTCATGATCATGAGATTGAGCTCCTGTAGGGCTCCTTGCTTAGTGGGCATCTACTTTTCTCTCTCTCTCCCTCTCCCCCTCCCCCTGCTTGTGTTCTTTCTCTCTCTTAAATAGATAAATACAGTAAAAAAAAAAAAAAACTACAGAAGTTATTCAGTTTCTAGTAATGAGTTTTTACCCTTTAATAACATTATTAACCCCCTCTAGTGCCACCCCTCCCCCACACCAGCTCTGGTAACTACCATTCTACTCTGTTTCTATGTCTTCAGCTTTTTGGATTCCACATGTAGATGATATAATACAATATTGCCTTCTGTCCCTGTCTGGCTTATCTCACAAAACATAATGCCCTCAAGTTCCATTCATATTGCTGCAAATGGTAGGATTTCTTTTTTTTTTTTTATGGCTGAATAATATTCATCTCTGTGTGTGTTTGTCTTATGTCTTTATCCATTTATCCATTGAGAGACACTTAGATTGTTTCTATATCTTGGCTATTGTGAATAATGCTGCAATAAATATGGAAGTGCTGAAATCTCTTTGATATCCTGTTCTCATTTCCTTTGGATAAATACCCAGAAGTAGGATTGCAGGATCATATGGTAGTTATATTTTTATTTTTTTGAGGAACTACCATATTGTTTTCCACAGGGGCTGTTTCAATTTACATTCCTACCAACAGTGCATGAGGGTTCCTTTTTCTCTACATCCATGCCAACACTTGTTATTTCTTCTTATCTTTTCTTTCTTTCTTGCTTTTTTTTTAAAGATTTTATTTATTTATTTGACATAGAGATAGATCACAAGTAGGCAGAAAGGCAGACAGAGAGAAGGGGAAGCAGGCTCCCTGTTGAGCAGAGAGCCCGATGTGGGGCTTGATCCCAGGACCCTGAGACCATGACCTGAGCCAAAGGCAGAGGCTTAACGCACTGAGCCACCTGGATGCCCCTATTTCTTATTTTCTTGATGACAGACAGAATGACAACCCATTCTAATGTGTTGTTGGAGGAGGTTATAGAGAGGACATGACCTCTGGTTGACCATTGAGCTGGACTTGGGCAACTGGAGGCTCCTCACCCCTCTCCTGCTGTTGGAATGTATGTTCTATCCTCTGTCCCCACAGCCAACCTGTTTTCAAGGATCCAGCCTTGGGGGAGCAATGTGTTGCTGAGACTGTCTGCTCCATTTTAGTGACTAAACCCAGTTAAGGTCTGAGGTAAACTTTTAAGATTCTGGTGGGTGGGTACACACATCTACTTGTCTTGTGGCTGCTGGAGACAAGGCTCTAAGCAAATTCCCTTGTTTATTCAACCTGCCACCCACCAGTCCGCAGCAGTCTGCTTCTTTCTTGGCCCCCCTTGCCTTCTGTGTATAGAAGCCAGTTTCTGCACATCCTCACCAACACTTGTTATTGCTTGTCCTTTTGATAATAGCCGTTTGAACAGTTGTGATGTGATTTCTCATTATATTCTGGTGTGTATTTCACTTATGATGAATGATGCTGAGAACATTTTTATGTACCTGTTTGCCATTTGGATGTCTTTGGAAAAATGTCTGTTCAGTTCGCCTGGCCTTTCCATTTTAAAAATTCTGGTATTATTTGTGTTTTTATTTTCTTAAACCATCTTACTAGAGGTTGATAAATTGTATCAGTTTTTTTCTTTCCTTTTTTAAAAAATTTTAAATTAATATATAATGTAGTATTAGCCCCAGGGGTACAGGTCTGTGAATCGCCAGGTTTGCACACTTCACAGCACTCACCATAGCACATACCTTCCCCAATGTCCATAACCCAACCCCCCTCCTCCCAGGAACCCTCTGTTTGTTTGCGAGATTAAGAGTCTCTTATGGTTTGTCTCCCTCCTGATCCCATCTTGTTTCATTTTTTCCTTCCCTACCCCCCACATTGCCTCTCAAATTCTTCGTATCAGGGAGATCATATGATAATTGTCTTTCTCTGATTGACTTATTTTGCTCAGCATAATACCCTCTAGTTCCATCCATGTCATTGCAAAGGGCAAGATTTCATTTCTTTTGATAGCTACATAGTATTCCATTGTTCATATATACCACATCTTCTTTATCCTTTCACCTGTTGATGGAAATCTAGGTTTTTTCCATAGTTTGGCTGTTGTGGACATTGCTGCTATAAACATTTGGATGCACGTGGCCCTTTGGATCACTACTTTAAATCTCATTTTTATTTACTTTTTTTCTAAGTGTGATTTTAGGCTTAATTAACATGTCCCCCCCTACTGCCCCCTTTTTTTAGCTTCTGAAAGTTGATGCTTAGCACTTTAATTTTCAGTTTTTCTTCTTTTCTAATATAGGATTTTAGAACTACCAATTTCCCTCCAATTTCTGCTGTAGCTGATTTACGCAATTTTGTTTGTGGTACTCTTATTATTATTCAGTTCTATATTTTTTCTATTTTCCAACTTAATTTCTTTGATCCATGAGCAACTTAGTTTATTGATTTGCAAACATATGGGATTTTCTCATTGTCTTTATAGTTAGTGGTGTCAAGTTTAACAACATTGTGGTGTGGTAAGAGACTATTCTTTGAGTGAAAACAGTATTTTGGTATTTTTTGAGACTTGCTTTAAGAAGGAAGGCAGTGTGCTTGAAAATTGTGCTTCAAAAGAAAACAAGTTCTGCAGTTGGGAGTGAATTTTTTTCTCTTTCTCTCTCTCTCTCTCAATACACACACACACACACACACACATATAAATATATATTTACCTTTTTAAAATATATATTTATCTTAAATCTTAATTATGCTTTTTAGCTAGATGTAATTAAATATCTTCTATGTCTTTGCTGATTTTTTGTATTCTTGATCTATCAAATACAGAGAGATTTGTTAAACTATCCCTATATGATATTGCCTTTATCTCCTGCTAGCTTTTGCCTTGAATACTTTGAGGTGTCAAATGTTGCATAAAAATTTAAGATTATTTTTTAAATTTAATTTTATTTTTTGAGTGTTCCAAAATTTATTCTTTAGGTACCACACCCACTGCTCCATGCAATATGTGCCCTCCTTAATACCCACCACCAGGCTCACCCACCCCACCCCCTCCTCTCTAAAATCCTTAGTTTGTTTCTCAGAGTCCACAGTCTCTCATGGTTCGTCTCCCCATCCGATTTCTCCCAACTCATTTTTCCTTTCCTTCTACTAATGTCCTCCATGTTATTTTTTTATGCTCCACAAGTAAGTGAAACCATATGATAATTGACTTTCTCTGCTTGATTTATTTCACTCAGCATAATCTCCTCCAGTTCCTTTTATATGAAATGTACCTTTTGCTATGAAGTGATTCCTTTACTTAAAAGGTTTTATTTATTTTTTATTTTAGAAAGAAAGGGAAAGTGAGTGTGCAAGTGGGGGGAAGGGCAGAGGGGCAGAGAGAGAGAATCTGAAGCAGACTCCATGCTGAGTGTGGAGCCAGATTTGGGGTTCAATCCCTCAACTGTGAGATCATGATCTGAGCCCAAACCAAGAGTTGGATACCTAACTGACAGAGCCACCCAGGTGCCCCTGAAATGACACTTCAAAAAAAAAAAGATTTTATTTATTTATTTGACTCAGAGAGAGAGATTGTGAGAGAGAGACCACAAGCAAGGGGAGTGGCAGGCAGGCAGGTAGAGGAAGAGGGAAAAGCAGGTTTCCCACTGAGCAAGTAGCCCAATGTGGGGCTCGATTTCATGACTCTGGGATCAATGACCTGAGCCAAAGGCAGCTGCTTAACCAACAGCCACCCAGGCACTCTGAAATGACACTTTTTAATGTTAGTAAAGCTTTATACTGTAGAGTTTATTTCATTTTATATTTATGTAGTTATGTAATTATATAATTAGTAGTGCTGTTTTGCTGATCCATGCCAGGCAGTATACACTGCTCATCTCCTTTCTCTTCTCTGCTGCTCCCCCTTCCTGCTAGAAGTACCGTTGAACAATGGGAAGATGACTTTGAGGACTAATGGTAACAGGAAATCCCTGACTCCTCCTACCCATGACATATCTGGAAGAATCAGAATATGTATCCAGAGTAGGGGTAAAATTGTCCCAGTGCAGTTGTATGACAGCACTGTCATACAGTGGATGACTGTTCTGCTATAGCATGGTACTGGTTCTTTATTTCTGTGCTGATATGTAAGGACTGCCCTGGAGGAATCATGGTAGCTCCACAGTACTGAGAATGATGTGATCTGCAGTCATCTTTGAAGTACCATTAGTCAAAGGGATCATATGCCCTTACGGAGGTCTTGAAGAATAGACCTTAAGAGGCCCAGTTCCAAGTAAAAAGCTACATGGAAATAAGATCTTGAGTATTCCTAACTGTGCTCCAGTGAGAAGATTACTCTTGTAAGGACTCTTCTCTCATTTCACCTCACAAGTACCTCATGAAGTTCTTCCCTGTTCCCCATTCTCTCCCCCGACCCCGTTCTTAAATAACACAAATCTACATTTCTGTTGGTGGTAGCATCGTGTATGAAAGGTAACTAGGACAGTTTAACAACATGGCTGCAATGCTGGGGACACTCCTCCCATCAGGAAGTGGGGTCTCTATCTTCTCCACCTTAATGTGGGTGGGTCTGTGACTGTTCTGACCGAGAGGGCACACTGGAAGTGATGCTGCGTGACTTCTGGGGCTGGGTCACAAAAGGCCATGTAGCTTCTTCCTTGTTCACTGGAATGATTGTCCTTTGAGCCCTGCACTATCACGTAGGAATTCTAATTACCCCAAGACTGCCAAGCTAGGGAGGCTACATGTAGGCACTGGGATTGACAGCCCCAGCTGAGCTTGCCTTCACCCATCCCAGGCCAAGTACCAGACACATGATTAAAGAATCCATATTGAAAGTGCATCGTCTTGTCCCCGTTATTTCAACCATACTTTCTGTGTCACCTCCTAGCCTTTGGAGTCATCATAGCTGAGGGTCCAGACAACCTTGAGCAGAGATAAGTCATCTCTATGTTTTCTGTTTAAATTCCTGACCACCAGAATGGGGGAACATAATAGCATGTTTGTTGTTTTATGCCACTCACTGTATTTCGGGATGGTCGGCCATGCCAACAGAGGACTGAAACAATAGTACCTACGCACGGCAGTTAAGAGCTCACTTGCCCCAGGCTATCATCATTTTTCTCTTTATTCGCAGCCACTTATCTGCAAAAATCAGGAAATCAGGATTATTTGGTTGGCTATGGAAATGTGTACACAGTAACCACTGCTCTCACTTTGACTAGAGCTTGGCTCAGGACCTTCGTGAACTAGCTGCCAGGCTGAGCAGGATCAATCATTTTAAAGCATGAAATGTGTCTAGACTTTTCACTTGGAAAATGATTGCCCCTGTGGATGGGCTCATCCATTACAACTAGATTTCCTCTTTGTGTGGCTAAATGTATCAGATGATAATCTGGGGAAACTTCTGTCCTTAGCTTAATCTTGGCTCTATTCATTTACCTCTGAAAAGCAAACACAATAGCACTTCCAGGCTTCTTACCCTTGACATGGACTGTTTGTTTGAAAATACGTCTCTGACTCTTAATCTCGCAAAACAAACTGAGGGTTGCCGGGAGGGGGGGGCTGGGGGGTTGGGGGGGTAGGGGGGTGGGGAGGGGGTGAGGCAGGTAGGGAGAGGGTGGTTGGGTTATGGACATTGGGGAGGGTATGTGCTATGGTGAATGCTGTGAAGTGTATAAACCTGGCGATTCACAGACCTGTACCCCTGGGGCTAATAATACATTATATATTAAAAAAAATGTGTTTCTGAGGCAGTCTGCATTTTCTTTTGAGGAGATCCTAGGAGAAAGGCAGCCTTATAGGCTGGCTAAATATCAGACTTGTCAGGTTTCAGATTGTGCCAAAACTTTAGCCTTTTCTTTTTCCATTGAAGTACTGGAAAGCACTGTAGTAGTACTTTATTGAGGGTGATGAATGGTATCTATTTAATAAGAACTTGAGCACTTTAAAAAAAATTCTCATTGCTTTGTAAAACAGTACTTTATTTGCCATACCTTTTCTGGATGTGTTTCCTCTTCTTCATTGCCATAACACCCGGCTACTCAAATCCTTGACTAAACTTACTGTCCATATTTATGCTACTTATTTATTTATTTTAGTTAAAAAATTTTTTTTTCATAAAAAGCAAGAGATTTATTTGATCTGGAGAGAAACCCGAGTATTATTCTCTTTTATAGGCAAATAAAGCCAAGTACTCTGGTGTTGCTTTCTAAGCTTGGACCATTTACAGAGTTCTGAAGTGTTGTAAACATCCATAGGGGAAGTCCTAGAGAAAACTAACCAAGAGTTGGTGAGGAAAGGACCTTGACGGTAAAATGACTGACAGCACCCAGGTAATTCTATCTCTGGTGTGTCTCTTCGGGTTCTTTAATCCCACCACTTTCTTAGACCAGTACAAAATGTGGCTACTGCCTTTTGCATACAGACTTGGTTCCCTATCAGTTCCCTTCCATGTGGCAATCACATTGGTCTGTGGGGCCACAGGCTATGTGTTCTTTGTGGTTGTGTCTCCATTGCCTAGCACAGTGCCTGGTGCATAGTTGGTATATAAATATATAATGAGACTAGGAAGGGAAGGTTTTCTTTCTGACGAATAGTAAAAACATACAGATTTAAAAAAAAATTTGAGAGATTATTTACAAATTTCTGATGACCTTTCAAACTTTCAAAGGTAATGTTTTTCTCCAGGTATTTGAGAACTATGGTATACATATTCAGTGCTTCAGGGGTACATTTACGTTCATATTAAATACACATTACTTTAATAGAAATATTTATTTTTTTTTCAAGAAACTACCATTGAATTTTGGTCTTCAAGCCACTATTTTTTTTTCTTTTTATAAAGCTGACAGATCTCTTCATGTAAATGGAGGTGAGGAGGTGGAATCCTATAAATTAGTAAACAAGCAATATTTAGTGAATCCAAGTGGCTTCCAGGGTCCTGAAGACACCTATGCACCAGGGAGCCTTACTGTCAGGGCATGAAATCAAAACAGATTTCATGGTAAGGAGTCTGACCCAGACAGGGTGAGGGAAAGATTGCATGAAAATGGCATAGTTTGGTAATAAAACACTTAACTGAAAATATCTTCTCAACTGTTCTCTGACAGAAACATCAAATACAGATTATATCAGGAATACAGGTTATATCCTGTTAAACCCATAGTAAGTTGAAGATATTGTAAGTCAAAAATGCATTTACTAAACCTAACATATCGAGTATCATAGCTTAGCCTAGTCTACCTCAAACGTGCTCAGAACACTTACTATAGCTTATAGTTAGACAAAATAATTTTTTTAACAGTTTTTAAAAGATTTTATTTATTTATTTGTCAGACAGAGATCACAAGTAGGCAGAGAGGCAGGCAGAGAGAGAGGAGGAAGCAGGCTCCCTGCTAGGCAGAGAGCCTGATGTGGGGCTCGATCCCAAGACCCTGGGATCACGACCTGAGCCGAAGGCAGAGGCTTTAACCCACCGAGCCACCCAGGCACCCCTAGACAAAATAATTTAACACAAAATCTATTTCATGATAGAGTATGGAATAGCTCATGTAATTTATTGAATATTGTACTGAAGGCAAGAAACAGAACGGTTATATGGGCATAGAATGGTTTTAAATATGCTGGTTATTTATCCTCATGATCATGTGACTGACTGGGAACTGAGGCTGGCTGCTGCTGGCTAGCTTCCATGAGAGAGTATCTTATTGCATATTGCTAGCCCGGGGAAAAGGCAGCCTGGGGTAAAGTTTTGGATAAACAGTAGTGCTCAGAGTACAGTTTCCATTGAATGCATGTTGCTTTTGTACCATTGTGAAGCTGAAAAATTTTAAGTTGAACCATCTTAAGTCAGGAACCATCTGTATTGGAAAACACTAATTCGAGACACTAAGCAGTGATAGGAGTTTGGAGGAGACTCCTCCGTCTTCTGTCCTCCACCCTCCATGTGCACCATCCCCCACTATTCTCCACAAAATAGCTGGAGAAATCCTTCTAAAAACAACTCAGATCATATGACCTCCCCACTCAAAATGATCCATGGCTCATGGCTTTGCATAACATCCATGAAGAAAAGGTAAAAGTCTTCTGAATTCTGGCCAACTCACAAACTCATCTCAAACCACTCTTTCCCATGACTTTTCAGCTTCATTCATACTGGAAGTTTCCTTACTGTTCCTGGAAAACTCCCATCCCATACTCTTTTCCAGGCCTTTACACTTGTTGCTTCCTCTGTCATCAGCACTGCTCTCCTACATATCCATGGCTTGTCTCCTTCCTTACTTAGGTCTTTGCTTGAATATCATTTTTTCATTGTGTGCCTTGTGTGACTATCCTAGCACCATTTTCTATCATTCACCCCTGCTTGACAAATCTGTTAAGGGAACATCTATTTACTCTCTACCCCACTGGAAAATGAATTCCTTGACACCAGAGATTTTGCCTGTTGTGAATACTGATGTATTCCTAGTGCCTGGAATGGCATCTGGTATATAGTTGGTATATAAGAAATATTTGTGAGATGGATGACTGAATGAATGAACAAATGGGAGCAGTACAAAATAATAGTTACTGTCAAAGAAAACCAGGTAAATGGGTTTATAAATGTTTATAAATGTTTCAGTCCCGATTTTCATGATATGAACAATTGATTTATCCAAATTGAACTTTGCAGAAAGAAAAAGGGGGAAGGGTGGAAGGGGGAACAGGGACAGTACAGAGTTGTGAACACAGAAGGTGGGGTAAAGTTTCGGATGAACAGTAGTGTGATTATTTGTCCACTCTACTAACACAGAAGATTCAATCAAGCCTGAGATAGTCAATGTCTTTGGTGGAAATCCTGGGAAAGATTTTATGACTAATTTTAAGGGCTTCCCTGAACAACAATAAAGATGTGAACAGATTTTCAATGGACTTGGTAAGTGGGTAGTGAAGAATTTATTGACATGCTCAAGATAGGAACTGAAAAGTAATTAAAAGTCCTAGAGAAACAGAGGAGAATGAAGAAAATCACAAGAAAACACTCAACTCCATGGGGCATTCGAGGAGTTTTCAGAGGTGATTAACTTACATGAAATTTTCACTTTGTGTGCTGATTCACCTAACCCTGGAATAAGATGTGATGCCATTATAAAGAAAGAAAAAAAGACTAGGATTTAATGTGTGTGTACACTAACATTGGTAGTATAGATAGAGGAAGACGTATCACAATGGAAGTGGTTCTTTGTCTCATCCGTCTTTCTGGCTGATAAGTGTTTAAGAAGGACCTTGATTTTGACCAAAACCAAGCCATTAGAAGTTGTGAAGTTGAAGCATCTCTTTCTAGTTTATTGTCACCTCTCCATTAGATGGAATAGAGAGGTTGGGCATGGGCTGTCAATTTTTTTCTTTCTTTCTTTCTTTTTTAAAATTTTATTTATTTATGAGAGAGAGAGAGAGAGAGAGAATGAGTGAGCACAAGCGGGGTAGGCAGCAGACAGAGGGAAAAACAGCCTCCCTGCCAAGCAAGGAGCCCAATGAAGGACTCCATCCCAGGACCCTGGGATCATGACTTGAGCTGAGGGCAGCTGCTTAACCAACTGAGCCACCCAGGCATCCATGTCAATTTTTTTTCTTGTCATATAATTGGTGATTCACTAGGATTTTCCAGTGAGAATTATATGAATGAACTTGTTTTCACGCATGTCAGGCTCTGGGAAGACATCATGTGACCTGCAGCCTTGAGGTGGCCCTCTGGGAAGGTTTTAATGTTTCTGACTCATTTGTCTGTGCATTCTTTGCATAACCTTAGCATGGCAGGCCTGAAGTGGGAATGCCTGTGCACCACTGTATCATAGTGACAGTAGGGGTGAAGAGAAGGAGTATGAAGGCTGAGATGACACAAGATCACACAAAATTTGGTGTGCTCTGGGATATACAAGAATACTTTTTGGAAATTAACTGAAAGTTAAGGTAAAGGTAATTTTTTTTTTTTTTTGTATTACTGAGATATACTTTTAGTCTTCCTTTCCTTTTCTGTTATATCGATTTGTTTTGGTGTGTAAGAGTAAGAACAATGAAATATAATGGGCTTATTTGGGTGGTTGATTCACACTGACCTGTGTTCTAACCTTGAGAAATCACTGAGTTTTTTTTTTTTTTTTTCCAAGAGGAGGGCAGGAAATAGACAAATAGCTATGACATCACTCGTGGTATAGGAAGCTACTACATTTAGGGCATCCTTGTGAATATTGAAATATGTTCTTGACATGGGTCCACTCTTCACTGTAAGATTTCTTAGTTTTTTTTTTTTTTTTTTTTGCTTTGCATTTAATAACTTTGCAAATCCAAAAGATACATCCTTTTGTTAACCTACAAAAATTTTGTAGGGCACATAGTAAAGTAAAAATAATAATACAGGTTTGGGCTGTGAGGATAGCCACTGTGGAAAAATTGTGATCAAATCTCTAATTTCTTCCATTATCTAGGTCAGTAAGGAAAATAGTTTCCCCACTTTGTTTCCTCTTTGTTCAAAACTCAGTTTTTATATTTGTGAGAGTTGCAGGTTTTATAATTGGAACATGAAGATTAGCTATTTTGACAATCATCATCTAAATTAAAATGGATGATATAAAAGGTTTGGATCAAGAAATACACAATGCAACTTAATGATTGAAGACTCAGTCTTGAAACCACTGGGATTGAAATTTCATGGTCTTGGTGGATGACTCATCGCTTCGCTGTGTCATGAGTTTCATTTTGAAATAAAATACACTGTGTGGTTTCATTTGAGGCTTTGTGTTGATGCAAAAAGGAAATGAGCCCATATTGGGAAGTTAGGTTGAAATACATGTAATTAATGATGAAAAAAGTGTCAAGCTGTTGTCTGGTCATCCTTCCCACCTCTGTTCTGGCATTACCAGGTTGTTCTCTAATCATCTGTCTGTCCCTCCAACTTGCCTGTGATCTCATAAAGGTTGGAACTAGGTCAAGCAAATAGAAGGTGCTCAATGAATAAGTGAACATAAGCTCTATGGGAGTGAAATCTTTAGCTCAAGTCTTACTGTGTGATAGTTGATGAAAAGACTCTATTCATCTTCAGTGCATTTATACCCTGAACTTAAACACAGTATTGTTTGTAGGAGCTATTTTACGGTATTATTTTCACAATAATGTTCACATTCCCAAATTTGGATATTCCCTTGAAACCAACAGGGGGAGGTAGGGTGATGAGTGTTGGAAGGGTAGCGGAAACAAAGTAGAATGAAAAATGGAATAAGATTAATTAGTTTTTTAAAGATTCTATTTATTTATTTGACAGAGAGAGAGATCACAAGTAGGCAGAGAGGCAGGCAGAGGGAGAGAGGGGGAAGTAGGCTCCCCGCTGAGCAGAGAGCCAGATGCAGTGCTCAATCCCAGGACCCTGAGACCATAACCTGAGCTGAAGGCAGAGGCTTAACCCACTGAGTCACCCAGGTGCCCCAAGATTAATTATTTTGTTTTATTTTTTCAGTTGAAGGAAGATTAATTATTTTAAAGTTAATTTTAATTTATTTCGATTTACTTCCATATTTTCGGAAGATGTATGATGTTTCAGACTCTGTACCAGACTTGGTGTCTGATTGCAAGGAATTTACATTCTTGCTATGAGGAGGGAGGAAAAAAGTGAGTTCTTAGCAACAAAGAAACTAGAGAGGAAGAAAACACCATGTAACAAAATATGCAACTGAATTGTGAGGTGGTACAATTTAGTCTTCAGATGCAAAATCTTTTAAGTCAGTCCAGGACTGAGACTGGTTCTACCATTTCTAGCTCTGAGGATTTGGAGAAGTTACTTGACTTAATCCTCAATTACTTATGTGCAAAATGGGAATGATAATAACAAAACACTATAAGGTTATTATGAGGATTAAATAATGTCATTCATATACATCATGCACCTAACACTGAGTACCAGGTCAATTAATGATTGGATGTGAGAATGGAAAGGGCTAGCTAAATAAATAGCTGTAGTAACTGAGTTCATTTTGAAGTTTCTGTTTTGAATCCATGTAAAATACAACATTTTCCTGAGGGTTGGCATTTGTTACTTATAGACCAATCAAAATCACTGTATAATTGTCATTGAAAATAAGTACTAGAGTCAAAACTTCCTTTTGAAAACTTTACTTAAGGAAATATCTTAAAAGATATTTTGAACCTTGCCCTTAAAAGAACACAGATCAGGGTACAGAGAGTTCCTTCATTTCTGACAACCAAAAAGCCTATCTTCATTGTCTAAATTATAAGCACACAGTCCAAGAGAGATATATGTACTTATTTAATTTAACTTATTAATTTAATTTAATTTAATTTATTTATTTAACAGAGAGAGAGAGAGAGAGTGAGAGAGGGAACACAAACAGGGGGAGTGGGAGAGGGAGAAGAAGGCTTCCTGTTGAGCAGGGAAGCTAGATGCAGGGCTCTATTCCAGGACCCTGGGATCATGACCTGAGCCAAAGGCAGATGCCTAATGATGGAACTACCCAGGTGCCCCATATGTACTTTTTAGACAATAAGTTTGGTAATCTGGAAAAAATGTTATAAAAGCTATAGAAAGTACCCGAAGAAATTGTTGAAGCTTGGTAGCTTTTCAAAACTGAATTTCCATTTTCTGACCCACAGGAACACTTCCCTTTCTTTTAGAATATAAACTCCAAATCTTTTTGGAGAGCCTCTTTTTCTGGGTCTTGTTTAGCCATTTGCCTTAGGTTTATTGAATTCCACATGAATTCTCTATCTCCTGAAGGGTAACACTGGTTTCTTTTTCTGCCTCATAAGAGGGTAACTTGTTTTTTTTCTTGCCAAGAACACTGTTCTAGATGCTGTCACTGCTCATCTCCCCTTGGTTTTCCTCTATTCTTTTGGTCTTAATCTTTCTTCCATCTTTATTCTTTCCTCTTCTGCTGACAAATATGGTCAGAGCCTTTCCTTCCCTGAAATAACCCTCCTCTGATCCTGCTACTCGAGCAGACTAGTACTTAGCTCCCATTAACACCAAACTTTTCAGAGTACAAATTCTGATTTCACTTCTTGCTCATGCATTCATTTCTTAACCGCTTGTACTATGGTTCCACCTCTACCTTCCTTCCACCCCTCCATGAAACTACCTTTTGGAGGTCACCAGGCAAAAATTTCACTTTTTGAAATTTTCTCCTGCTATGGCCTTTTTGATACCACAGTCTGCTGGTTCTTTCATCTTTCTGAGAAATTCTCTTCTACTTCCCTCACTAGTTGCTTTCCCTCCTCCTCCTCCTGCCCCTGAAGGAAGATGTTCTTTTCTCCATATTCTTTGCCTTAGGCAACTAACTCTTTATCCACTCACACTGTTTTGACACGAATTTCCTCAATCTCTTTGCCTTTCATTTCAAAGTCTCTTTCCTGATGATTCCCAAATCTAGCAATTTCCAATTGTTGTTAGGATTTTTTTAATCAGCCAGAATTTCAAACTCAGCATATTTAAAACTAAGCTCACTAACTTACACTTAACAAAACTCCAAGCTCTCTGACTGCCTTTATTTTGTTTTTTATTAATGACAACACTACTAATGAATCATCCTTCAAAATCACAAGGAAATTTTTATTCTTACTTCTCATGTTCCACGCTTGATAAATTGGATTCTATATGCTCTCTCTTTTGGAGTCAGATAAATCTGGGTTCAGATCATGGTTTTTGCTACTTACCACCCTTTTGGCCTTGAAAAAATTACTTAAATTTATGGAGTTTTGGTGTCCTTATCCATAAAATGGGGACAATAACATCCCCTAACGACCAATTGAGAGGATTGGATAAAAGCTGCACATTTTATACTTATTCCTCAATAAATAGTAACCCTATTCTTTTCCCTGATCCTGGTTATATCTGTTATATCCACTTTTCTCTTTCTTAAAATGGACTAATACTTATCAAGGTACTTCATGTAGTTCCTGACATGTAGGTGTTTTCACATGTTTCTTTCTCCTTCTTTCCTTTTGTTATATTGCCTCCTTAGTTCAGACATGC
Source organism: Lontra canadensis (assembly GCF_010015895.1). Taxonomy (NCBI): domain Eukaryota; kingdom Metazoa; phylum Chordata; class Mammalia; order Carnivora; family Mustelidae; genus Lontra; species Lontra canadensis. Next base: position 3,294,277 of record NW_022631000.1, read on the forward strand.
ATTGCTTCTGGTCTGGACAATTGATGTGGCTCCTACAGGGCCCTGGCTCCTGGTCTGGACATTGGGATTTACTCTGCATACTGCTGGCTGATGCCTTCCTGAGGCATGCTTTGGGTAGGCCACTTCCCTACTCAGAAATCTTCACTGCTTCATTATTTCCCAAAAAATGAAATGACATAACCTATAGCTCAAGTTATCTTTGGAGACATACGTGTCATGATTTTCCTACACATGGCATCTGTTTTGGCCAAGTGGTACCATTCTTTCTTTCAGCACATCCTGATTTTTCTGTTCTCTTGCCTTTCTTCCTGGGTCTGGAATGATATTTAAATAGTCTCCGTCTGCCAAATCCATTTCTAACATAATGTATGAGACTAGAAGTTTTTGAGACTGTGTCTAATTAATACACCTATTTTTTGAAGGGGCTAGTCTAGTAGACCCTCAGTCCTTTTGGCTTAATTAAAATAATAAAACTTTTTTTGTTTGTGCAAGTGAAAATCTGATAGACAACAGAACCACTGTTTATGAGAGAAAAAAGAAGAAGAAGGAGGAGGGGGAGGAGGAAAAAGAAAAGGAGTTCATTTAGGGAATGAGGTAATTATTTTTTGGTTGGGTCAGAAAAGTAGGGAATACAGAGAAGTATGAATCCCAAGAAGAGTAGCAATAACTAGGATTATGTGGACAGGGTGAGGGGACTTTGAAAGCAGTTTCTGTTCTAATTTCACTGGAATTCTTGGAATAGAATGATTAACATTCCAAGATAGAAGATATGGTGGCAAACTGCCCTGTGTTTGAAAAGAGAGGAAACACCCTGGAAAGAATGAGACGTGTGGTAAAGAGAGGAAGTGACAATGTACTGGAAAGCTAGCTGGAAGTCACCACAGGAGCACCCCAAATCCCAGTGTGTGTCAAACAGGCTGATGTGATCCTGATATCACTCCTCTCACTGGGTAAAGTCACTTGTCACTGACACAATCAGAGATAAAAGTCTAAGCACATGGAAGGGTCTAAGTGCCAAGTACATAATGGTGCTCAATAAAAGCCTGTTACTGATGAGCTGCAGTTTGTGACAGAACTTCTCTATGGTGAGATCCAAGAGTAGGAAAGGTAAGCACCCTAAAGAAGGCCTAGGTGTGCCAGATTGCTCCGTAACAACAGGACATATAGGCTTGCCCTGGCTAAGATATGCTGAGTCATACTTTATACTTCCAGAGGCTGTTTCATAACTTTAAATCATAAGTGAGAACTTGACGTATTCCAAGAAGATCCTTGTGAAGCCAAATAAGTACAATTTTAAAAAGTTCTTTGAGAGGCACCTTGGTGGCTCAGTCAGTGAGGCCACCAACCCTCGGTTTCAGCTCAGGTCATAGTCTTAGGGTCAAGAGATTGAGCCCTGGGTCGGGCTCAGTGCTCAGTGTAGAGTCAGTGTGTCCTTCTCCTTCTGTCCTCCTCCCTGCCTAAAATAAATAAATAAAAATCTTTGAAAAAAAAATTAAAAAGTTCTTTAAGATGAAAATCAACAGTTTATCTCTGACTAGGCCTTTCTTCTAGTTCAGAGAGTTACATCTATGTGGTTGAAAAGTTCCTATAATATGGAATGTTAATTGTTGCATTGAAAACATTTGGAAAATTGGAAGAAATCTTTGAGGAAGTGTGCTTTTGGAGAATTCGGCAGAAATTGCTTGGGCATTCAGGGTTTGTGAGGGTTCAGGCCATGACAGTCACCCTTCCTACAGATTTGTGTGAATAGATTTGGACACATGCCAGTAACTCAGGAGAAATTTATTTACCCATCATTTATCTTCAACATATCATCATAAACATAGCAAGCAAAGAACAAGGAAATGGCCAAATTAATAATACTGATATTTTAATTCAAATAATTAACTTCATTCTCCCAAGTGGTTGTTTATGCTTTTAGAGCCATACAGATAGGTTATTTGACATGCTTTTGCTTGCTTTCCTGTTTCACTCTTGCACAGAAGTATATAGGTTTCACTCCTTGAGGGGGTTCTAAAATCACCTTTCAGGAAAACTTGAAGCAAATTCTATTTAGCCTTTTTTGGCTGTTCTTTTCATCGAATTCTGATATTCTTCCTTAAAATTTGCATGATTGGTTTTTAAATAATTCTGCTAGCATCATGGTCTCAGATGATTATTCCAGGGTTTCTTGAACAAAGGTCACAAAACTTTACTAAATCTCTAAAATACTAAGAAAATACTTTAAATTAGCATGTGAGAACAGACTATGATAGCTCTCTGTTGATTTCCTGCTCATTTGACAGGATATTGCAATCATGCTTTCTACTATCAGCTTCGTGTGGGAAAACTTAGGAACCACTCCATAACTGTCACAGCTGTGGACAATTTCAGGTTTTTCTGAATTTCCCTCATTATCATCTGTATTTTCACTGGTTTCAAATTTACTCATCAAACTTCCTGTTTTTAACCACTGATCCATGCTCCCAGTTGAAAATACAATTTGAAACTATTCACTTGAGAAAGTTAAATGTAGTATAGCTTTACAACAAAAAAAACCCTCAGAACTTGGGGTTATTTTGTGTTATGGGAGAATTTGTTGTGTTTAGAGAAAGAACTAAACATAGATATGTATTTGTAAAGGATATTTTAATCTCATAATTGTAGTGGTAATTTACTGATTTATGGGAATTGTGCGTGTATGTATGTATAAAGGTTAGAAAAACCCCACTGATTCTTCATGGGACAGACTCATTTAAAAACTGCATTGACTCTAAAGACTATGGACTTGCCTAGTGATCATGTAACCTGATAGACTACTACTGTTCTTTCCACCAGGTAGTGACACTATCTTAAGCCATTCTCACCTTAGATATGTTTTCAGCTTTCCTTGTACTCAGGATATTTGCCACTTTGATTGTAGAAGAGGTTGTAACTTGACCAGCTTAGACCAGTCAAATACTCTTTTCTGTAATTAGGAAATTAGGACTGAAACTTTCTGGTTTAGTGTGGTTCCATCTTGTTGTAGTCAGAATGCTATAAGCACCCCAATCTCCCTTTAGGTGGATGTAATACTAACCTTCAGCTACTTTGGAAAGGAAATGCTGGTCAATAATACCCATTAATACCCCCCGATATCTGGAGAACAATCTCCTCCTTTGAAAAATGAACATAGGACATTATGTATTTTCATGTTCTTGTATTTACTTTTTATACTTTTCCAACTCTTCTTTCAGGCTTTTAGCTGTCATTTCTTCTTGCTAATTTGGTGCCCTTACATGAAGAGAATAATCGTGGTTCTACCCAGTTCTGCCCCTTCTGGGTCCATACTTTTTTTTTTTTTTTAAGATTTTATTTATTTATTTGACAGAGAGAGAGTGATCATAAGTAGGCAGAGAGGAAGGCAGAGAGAGAGGGAGAAGCAGACTCCCCGCTGAGCAGAGAGCCCGATGTGGGGCTCGATCCCAGGACCCTGAGACCATGACCTGAGATGAAGGCAGAGGCTTAACCCACTGAGTCACCCAGGTGCCCCATGGGTCCATACTTTCTCTACTGCCTCTTCTGAACTTTTAATTTTTATTTATTTATTTTTTCAAGTTAAATATATACAATTTTTAATTATCAATTCTACCTCAACAAAGCTTGCAGAAAGTAGTTGCTTTTCTGTTCATAGAGTTGCTGCTATTCTTTTCTTTGATCTCCAGTTAAGTTCATAGGTGTTCAGAATGGTATGATAGCTCTCTAGCTGAATTCCTGGGACCAGATGAAATTTAGGACTCCTACTCCTCTGCCATCTTGGACTCTTAGCGGGATTACTCAATTAGTTGAAAATATTCATCTCTCCTTCTGAACTTTTTAATTAAGATGTAGTACAAAGATATCTGATCACTGAGAACATATTGATTTCCCAACGTATCTTGTCAGAGATGTCACCTTTTTCCTTTAGTTCAGCTGTGATAATGTTGGAAACTTCCAAAGGGAACTTTGGCAAAAGCTAAGGGAAGGATATGGTGGGAGTGGGAGTGTAGGATGGTGAGAGAACATAGAAATCAATGAATAAATGAATTCACATGGTACAGAGTTCTAATCTGTCTCTTATGTCCAGCCAATATCCAATGTGTCTAGGAAAGCTTTGGAGCAGGTAGTCTCTGGTTCCTGGAACTAGTTTTAAAGCAGTCTGTATTGTGTATATGTGTTCAAATGAGTGCAAAATTAAAAAAGAAGACACTAAAAGTACAAGCTACAGGAAAAAAAAAAACCCAGCTAAATGGGACTTCATCAAAATTAAAACTCTCGTGCTTCAAATGACACCATCAAGAAAACAAAAAGACAGCCAATGGAATGGGAGAACATATACGAAAGAGATACAAGCATGTGAAAAGATGCTCAATATCATTAGTCATTAGGGACATGCAAATCAAACCTACAATGAGATACCACTTCTTATCCACTAGGATGGCTAAAATAGAATTAAAAATACCCCAGACTATAGCAACTATGTGTGCACATGTGCATATACGTGTGTGCATATATATTTGTATTTTTTGCTGGGCTGTTTCTATTACTTTATGTAAACTGGGGCACATGGAACATGATTTATATTTGGGTTTTGCTGTCACAGCACTTTATAGTTTACTATAACCTTTACCATGAATAATCATCTACCTCATTTGATCCTTGAAACTACGTAAGGGTGGCAGAGTAGTTCATTGTTTTCCCTTTCTTAAAGATGAAGTTCAGGCTCAAAGATGTGAAGGCATTTTCCCAAGTTATCCCATAAATGGTTAAGCTAGGATTTGAATTCAGATTCTTTTTACAAGATACCAGACTCCTTCTCAAATAATACTGCCTTATATTTCATTGCAATGTCTGGATCACTTTGAAATCATGCATTCATCATATGGGAGGATATCTGGCTGTAATATTTGTCACCCTATTGATTGCCAGGTTTATCTGGCTGCCTATTTTTTTTCTCACTGCTCTATGTGTGTTCCTCCTGGAGCGGTGTACTTGTTGAAGAGGACAACTTCTCTGACAGAGGAAGACCATTCTTCAGTGAAGTGTGTACCAGTAATTGTGCTCCCCTGCTAGAACATCCAAACAAGCTGTCAAGATCCATTCATAAAATGTAGTAGGATAACAAAGCCTCCAAGACTCCAGGCACATCCAAGTGAGTTTTTGCATATGGCAGTCTTTTTTTCCTTAAAAAAAAAAAATAGTGGCTTAATCTATATTTCTTCATTTTTTAAAAAAGATTTTATTTATTTATTTGAGAGAGAGACGGGGAGCACAAGTGGGAGGAGAGACAGAAGGAGAAGCAGACTCCCCAATGAGTGGGGATCTGGGCTTGATCCCAGGATCCTGGGAAGATCACCTGAGCTGAAGGCAGCCGTTTGACCAACTAAGCCACCCAGGTGCCTCATATTACTTCATTATATTTGTAGGTGAAGAACGTAATACTCAGAATAATCAGAATTTTTATTTTAAGCCCCGCTCTTCACTTACTGTGGACAAATTATTCAACTTCTCTAATTTTTGTTAGAGGTCAATTGAAGGCTCCTATTAGATGATCTCAGAGGTGCCCTCTAAGCCTACTATTTTAGGATTCTGTCTTTAGTGTATCTCTATTAGCAGTATACGTGTTGTGAGGTCCATTTCCAGTCATGGTGAATGAGTTTTCATTGGATGACCTGCACTTGCTTACTGAGTTATATCTTAACCTTAATACAGATTCTTTTTTCTTTTTTAAAAAAGGTTTAAAAGATTTTATTTATTTGACAGAGAGAGACAGAACATAAGCAGGGGGAGTAGGAGGAGGAGAAGCAGGCTTCTTGCTGAGCAGGGAGCCGGATGTGAGGCTCCATCCCAGGATCCTGGGATCATGACCTGAGCTGAAAGTGGATGCTTAATGATTGATCTACTCTGGTGCCCCCAACACAGATTCTCGAGTAGACTGGTCAAGGTCAGGAAGCAGGCATTAGCTTGGAACAGTGCCTACATAGCTGAACAATGTGGGAATTAAATTTATTTATTTCATTGACTTGGGCTTTAAACTATTAAGCTATTCACAGACTCCCTAGAATGTAATAATTTCATCTAACTGGACAACAAAATCCCAACACATTATAGTTAACCTTTTATGATAAATATTTTCTCTAGTAATTTCGTAACAAAGAGTTTCTGCCATACCAACACTTTGCGACCTGGCTGTGGAAGAAATACCCTTAATTTCAGAAAGAGAGTATCAGAAGAGATTTTTCTCTTATTCCCCATTTGACATCTGCACTAGATATAATTTGTTTTCCCTTTTAAAAAAAGATAATGTATTTTATAGGATATCTTAAAAAATTCTTCTTATATTTTCACATTTTCTTGGTACCAGAAAATGAAGTTAGTGAGCTAGATATTTTCAAAATGCTTCTAGCTTGAGTTCTGTGACCTTTCCCTCATTGATAATGCAAAGGTAAATTTAACCTCTTTCCAGGATATTGGTTTAGGAGACTTGGTGGGTGTAAATGTTACCTAACAGTTTTTAAGTTATCTGCATAATCTTTTGATAACCATCAATTAAGTTTCAGATTCTGTCAATATTTCCTTTAGAACCCAAGAGCCAGTGATCTTATGGAGCAGTTTCAGCACTTAAAAAGTATTGCCATCTCTTTGCTTTTTTTTTTTTTCCCCTTTCCTGTTGCAACAGGCTATAAATATATTGGCATTGCTTTCTCTTCATTGACCTTGTGGGAAATTATTATCCTTCCATTTTCCCAAAAATTGAAAATGTATTTCCCTGAAAGGAGAGGGCTGAATGAAGCACAGAAAGTCAAAAGACATGGGAATATCTTCAACTTCAGGACAGCTTATTTTAGCCATTTTCCTTTTGCTCTCTCTATAAAGGCCACCAAAATTCAAAAGTAATGGTTCTCCCACCAAGTGATAATTCAGAGGTAAAGCCCATCAGGAGAGAGGAGTATGAAGTTTCTTTGAAAAATATGAAGCACTAGTCAAATGTATTATACTAAATTTCCAACCCAGTCTTGCAGAGCCAGGAAGCTGACTTTAATTTCTACAGAGGCACTTCCAATAGAGGCTATTTATGAGATGGGTTTATAGATCAGCTGTGCTTAATTCTATATACGAATTAATACCTATTTCATCAAAACATATTATGAAGTATTTATTACCATTAGTCTGACCTCATTTATTTTATTTCATGAAATGTATACATCTCTCTTTCCTGATAATAAGAAACAAAATTTAAAAACCCATATTAACTGTGGTCACCAAGACAGCATGGTACTGGCATAAAAACAGACACATAGACCAGTGGAACAGAGTAGAGAGCCCAGATATGGACCCTCAACTCTATGGTCAGTTAATCTATGACAAAACAGGAAAAAATATACAGTGGAAGAAAGACAGTCTCTTCAATAAATGGTGCTGGGAAAACTGGGTAGCTATATGTAGAAGAATGAAACTCGACCATTCTCTTACACCGTACACAAAGATAAACTCAAAATGGATAAAAGACCTCAACGTGAGACAGGAATCCATCAGAATCCTAGAGGAGAACATAGGCAGTATCCTCTTCGATATCAGCCACAGCAACTTCTTTCAAGATATGTCTCCAAAGGCAAAGGAAACAAAAGCGAAAATTAACTTTTGGGACCTCATCAAGATCAAAAGCTTCTGCACAGCAAAGGAAACAGTCAACAAAACAAAGAGGCAACCCACGGAATGGGAGAAGATATTTGCAAATGACAGTACAGACAAAAGGTTGATATGTAGGATCTATAAAGAACTCCTCAAACTCAACCCATACAAAACAGACAATCATATAAAAAAATGGGCAGAAGATATGAACAGACACTTCTCCAATGAAGACATACAAATGGCTATCAGGCACATGATAAAATGTTCATCATCACTAGCCATCAGGGAGATTCAAATTAAAACCACATTGAGATACCACCTTATACCCCACTTAGAATGGCCAAAATTAGCAAGACAGGAAACAACATGTGTTGGAAGGGATGTGGAGAAAGGGGAACCCTCTTCCACTATTGGTGGGAATGCAAGTTGGTGCAGCCATTTTGGAGAGCAGTGTGGAGATTCCTCAAGAAATTAAAAATAGAGCTTCCCTATGACCCTGCAATTTCACTACTGGGTATTTACCCCAAAGATACAGATGTAGTGAAAAGAAGGGCCATCTGTACCCCAATGTTTATAGCAGCAATGGCCACGGTCGCCAAACTGTGGAAAGAACCGAGATGCCCTTCAACGGACGAATGGATAAGGAAGATGTGGTCCATATACACTGTGGAGTATTATGCCTCCATCAGAAAGGATGAATACCCAACTTTTGTAGCAACATGGATGGGACTGGAAGAGATTATGCTGAGTGAAATAAGTCAAGCAGAGAGAGTCAATTATCATATGGTTTCACTGATTTGTGGAGCATAACAAATAGCATGGAGGACAAGGGGAGATGGAGAGGAGAAGGGAGTTGAGGGAAAATTAGAAGGGGAGGTGAACCATGAGAGACTATGGACTCTGAAAAACAATCTGAAGGTTTTGAAGGGGCGAGGGGTGGGAGGTTGGGGGAACCAGATGGTGGGTATTATGGAGGCACGTATTGCATGGAGCACTGGGTGTGGTGCAAAAAACAATGAATACTGTTACGCTGAAAAGAAATTAAAAAAAAAAAAAAGACCATATTAAAAGGAAAGTTAGTGTAGCCTGGGTGGCTCAGTCAGTTAAGCTTCTGACTTTGGCTCAGGTCATGCTCTCCGCGTCCTGAGACAGAGCCCTGCATTGGGTTCTCCTGCTCAGCAGGGAGTCTGTTTCTCCCTCTCCCTCTGTTCCTCCCCTGCTCATGCTCGTTCTTGCTCTATATCTCAAATAAGTAAAATCTTAAAAAAAAGTAAATTTAAATATATGAAGAAGTGCATAGTTTTTCCAAAATCTTTTAGAGGGATTGTGAGCTAAAAAGTTTGGAACCATGACACAAGAATATGCTGCATTAGGGCAATTGAGGTTGACCATTGTTTCACAATATCATGGGGATTTAGAATATTTTATAACTTAATTTTTCAAAAGATGATTTTCTCAGATCTGTTCCATTGCATACATTTTACTGAAGGTTCAAAATAGTTCTTCAAATTTGTAATATCTTCAAATATACTGTTACTATTTGGTATTTACTTCTTACCTGAATATGTGAATGTATAAACATTCTGCTAAACACTTTCCACACATAATCCTATGTAATAATACCATGATCTCCCTCCCACCTTCAGTGCGGTATAAACTCTGTATGCCTAAGTTGTACACACACACACTTCCTCTCTCTCTCTCTCCATATATATATGCATATATATATATACACATATATATATATGTATATATATATAGTGAAATGATTGCCACAGTTAAGTTAATGAACATATCCATCACTTCATGTAGTTACCATTTCCTTCCTTCCTTCCTTTTTTAAAGATTTTTAAAAGTAATCTCTACACCCAACTGAGACTTGAACTCACAACCCTGAGATCAAGAGTTGTGTGCTCTGCTGACTGAGCCAGCCAGGTGCCTTCTACTTTCCTTCCTTTCTTGTGTGAGAATACTTAACATCTACCCTCTACCTTAGCAAATTTTAAGTATACAATACAGTATTATTAACTATATTAACATTGGTGTACATTAGATTTTCAGAACTTGTTCGTCATGTGTAACCAAAATGTACCTTTAGACCAACATCTTCCCATTTCCCCCTCCGCTGAGCTCCTGGAAGCCACCACTATATTCTCTATTTTAAAAAACGTGACTGTTTTAGGTTCCACATATATATGAGAACATGAGGTATTTGTTTTTCTGTGTTTGGCTTATTTCACTTAGTATAATGTCCTCCAGGCTCACTTATGTTGTCATAAATGTCAGGATTTCCTTTTTTTTTTTTTTTCCCGAGTCTGAACAAATATTCCATTGTATATACACACACCACTTTCACTTTTCTATTTATCTATCAATGGACATTTATATTGTTTCTATATCTTGGCTATTGTGAATAATGCTGCAACGAATGTGGGAGAATAGATATCTCTGAGATATTGATTTCCTTTCCATTGGATATATGTCCCTAGAAGTGGGATTGCTGGATCATGAGGGAGTTCTGTTTTTAATATTTTGAGGAACATCCTTACTGTTTTTCATAATGGCTCTACCAATTTACATTTTCACCAAAGTGTACAATGGTTCCCTTTTCTCCACATCCTCACCAACATTTATTATCTCCTGTCTGTTTGATAACAGACGTTTTAGCAGGTGTGAAAATTCTCACCTGTTTTCATTATAAGTAAGCAAAAACATTGTAGTTTTAATTTGCATTCCCTTGGCGATTAGTGATATTGAGAAGTTTTCCATATAGCTCTGGGCCATTTGTATGTCTTCTTTTGAGAAAGGTCTATTAAGGTCCTTTGCCCATTTTTAAATCTTTTTTTTCCTATTGAGTTATATGAATTCCTTATACATTTTGAATTTTAACTCCTTATCAGATATGTGGTTTGTAAATATTTTCTCCCATTCCATAGATTGCCTTTTACTTTGTTCATTGGTTCCTTTGCTGCGCAGAAGCTTTTCAGTTTGATGCAATCCCACATATCCTTTGCTTTTGTTGTTTGTGCTTTTTAATGTCATATCTAAAATATCATTGCCTAGAACAATGTCAAGAAGCCTTTTCTTTATATTTTCTTCTAATAGTTTTAAAATTTCAGGTCTTATGCTTAAGTCTAATAATCCATTTAGGTTGATTTTTGTAGATGGAATGAGATAAGAGTCCATTTTCTTTCTTCTGCATATGGATATTTTGTTTTCCCAACATGGTTTACCAAAGAGACCGTTATTCCTTCACTGTGTACTCTGGACACCCTTTTAAAGATCTTTTGACCATCCATAAGTGGATTTATTTCTGGGATTTCTATTCTGTTCCCTTGGTGTATATCTATTTTTATGTCAGTACCGTACTCTTTTGGTTACTGTGATTTTGTAATATATTTGGAAATCAGAAAGTGTGATGCCTTGAGCTTTTTCTTTTTGCTCAAGATGGCTTTGACTCTTCAGGGTTTTTGGTAGTTCCACATGAATTTTAGGTTGTTTTTCTACTTCGATACAGAATGTTATTGGTATTTTGATGGGAATTGCATTGAATCTGGAGATCACTTTGGATAGAATGGACATATCAACAATTACATATTAATAATATTATTCTATATGCATGAGATGTCTTTCCATTTTTGTCTTTTTAAATTTCCTTCACCACTGTTTTATAATTTTGAATGTATAAGATTCTCACTTTTTGGTTGAGATTATTCCTAAGTATTTTGTTCTTTTTGTTGCTATTTGAATGAGGTTACTTTTTCAGTTCCTTTTTTTGGACTGTTGTTTGTTTATAGAAATATGACTGATTTTTGCCAATTGATTTTGTATACTATAACTTTACTGAATTGTTTATTAGTTCTATTTTTTTTAAGATTTTATTTATTTATTTGTCAGAGAGAGAGAGAGAGAACAAGAGTGAGCACAAGCAGATAGAGTGGCAGGCAGAGGCAGAGGGAGAAGCAGGCTCCCTGCTGAGCAAGGAGCCTGATGTGGGACTCGATCCCAGGACTCTGGGATCATGACCTGAGCCGAAGGCAGCCGCTTAACCAACTGAGCCACCCAGGCATCCCATTTCTATTTTTTGTTAAGCTTTTAGAGTTTTTTCACATATGATCATGTCATCTGCAAATGGAGATACTTTTATTTTTTCCTTTCTGATTTGGATGCCTTATTTCTTTTTCTTGTCTAATTCCTCTGGCTAGGACTTCCACTACTATGTTGAAAAGAAATTGTGAGAGCAGGCATCCTTGCTGGTACCAGATCTTAGAAGAAAAGCTTTTAGTATTTTCCTATTGATTATGATATTAGCTGTGGGCTTTTCATAGATGGCCCTTATCACATTAAGTTCCCTTATTATTATTTTTTGAGAGTTTTAATCATGAATGGGTGTTGACTTTTGTGAAATGCCTTTTCTGTGTCTATTGAAATGATTATGTGGTTTTTTTTATTTTATTTGGTTAATGTGGTATATCACATTGATTGACTTGCATATGTTGAACCATCTTTACTTCCCAGGATTAAATCCCACATAGTCATGATTTATGACCTGTTTAATATGCTGTTGCATTTGGTTTGTTTGAATTTTATTGAAGATTTTTGCATCTATGTTCATCAGGGATATTGGCCTTAGTCGTCTTCTCTTGCTGTATCTTTATCTGGTTTTGGCTTTAGGGTGATGCTAGCTTCACAAAATGAGTTTGGAAATGTTCCCCCTTCTTACATTTTTTGGGAGGAGTTTAAGAAAGATTAGTAATAATTCTTTTTGAATATTTGGTAGAACTTACCTATGAAATCATCTGGTCCTGGGCTTTTATTTGTTGGAAGATTTTTGATTACTGATCTAATCCCCTTATTTGTTATCAGTCTGTTTAGGATTTATATTTCTTTTTAATTCAGTTTTGGTAGGTTGTATGTTTCTAGGAATTTCACCATTTCATGTAGGTTATCTCCTTTTTTGGAGCATAAACATTCATAAGGGTCTCTTATGATCCTTTTAATTTCTGAGGTATCCATTGTAATGTTTCCCATTTTCTGATTTTATTTATTTGAGTCTTCCTTTTTTAGCTTTATTTTATTTATTTATTTATTTATTTATTTATTTATTTATGTATTATTTATTTATTGTAAGATACTTCATGATGATTTGAAATATGCTTATACTCTGAAAGGATTCCTTCCATATAAATAATGAACACTTGTGTTAAGAACAGTTAATGCATTTGAAAGACCAGTCTTCTATTCTAGACTTTGTGGACTAGCTTTGGTGGGGGAAGACCTTCATCTATGAGTGCCATCTGGATGGGGTGCTGTGGCTGGAGGTGGGAGGCATAGCGGTGTGGATTCTGGGCAGCTCTATTAGCTGAGGTCAGTGTCAGCAAAGACTATGGAGTCCTTGGTGGGACAAGCTGTGTGTATCTATGGCAGCAGTGAGGACTGCTGTGATCCTCGGTGACTAGAGCTTCTGGGGTTCTCCTGCTCCCCTTATCACAATGGGGGATTTTGAGGCCCTCTTGTTGCCCAAGTATTCCAGGCTGGGGGTTAGGGTGATATAGGTAAAATGCATTCTTTGCTTTTGTATGCAGTTGTCATAAGTTTTTGTGGTCCGCAAAAACTGCAACTTCTTCATTATACTCTAGAGCTCTCCCAGAGCTAGTTTTATTTTGTTTTGTTTTTATGGGTAGTTTTAAAATTGCTGTTTTTTTGGGGAGGTGGGGGAGATGAGTCCTAGGTCCTTTTAGTTTGACATCTTGCTGATGTCACCTTTGATAGCATCATAATCTTAATGAGACTGGAATTATTACTAATTACATTGAGAAAAGTGAGGCTCAGAAAAGTTGATAACTTAATAAGAATATACATAACAGAAAAGCAGTATTATGAGAATTTTTTTCTAGTTTGACTTAAAGACTCCCATTCTTAACTACTTTTCTATAACACCTCCATGATATTATTCCTGCCTAGCTTCCAATTGATAATATTTCCATTTGTGTAATAATCTTCTGAGTATAGGATTATTATTTTTAGTGTCTTAAGTCTTAGGCTGAGTTCTAATGGTAGGCCACTCTGACTTTTTGAATAATGGTTATTGCACTGATTTGAGCCTGTTCAAGCATATTTGGGTGTCTAATATTGGGGAAGCCCTGTTGATTTCTCATCCATCTACCCAAAGTCATTTATACATGTAAACTATTTTGTGTAAGTAAAAATCCCACACCAAACCCAGAGTAGCATTTTTTCTTGGAGGGGGGAGTGAGCATTTATACTTAAGAGTGGTGATAAACTGATAAATATTAGTGGATCTTTAAAAATATTAAATTTTCATATTAACATTAAAGGGAATTAACTATATGCCAGGCACAGCTAGGACTTATATTCTTAATTATAATACATTTCACCTCATTCCACTATTGGCAAAAATGTCATAAAGCTTAATAGAGTATCTGTCCCTATCAGCCTCTTTTGGGAAAGCAATGGATCCAAGCATTTTTTCCTAATTTCATTTAGCTAAATCACTAAGTAGGGTGATACTTGTGCTCTCATTAGATGTTTGACAGAGGAAATGATAGAAATTATATTTTAGATAACTCATTTTCTCAAAAAACTCTTAATATAAAAATGCCTTATGATTTAGTGACTTGATCTTCTTGGTTAAATAGCAGTGGTGATTTATTTGGATATATATATTCACTTCATTGGCCATATATGTGCATTACTTTGTAGATTAGCTTTGTAGGAGAGACTGTGGTCCAGTGCTCAGATTCCCTACTCCAAGATGAAGGTGCCCATTCCCCCAGTTCTTTGAAGTATTGGCTGCTGACAACTTTCACTCAAGTCCCTCTCTGGAAATTGCCCTTTCCCAAGCTTATACTTTGTTTGGAAGATGCCTGTGTCCAATGTCTAGGTGACATGCAGAATGTCCTAGGTTCTCTTGACTCAATTTGGAACAACTCTGAAGGGTTATTCCATCCCCTGAACTCCTAGTGGCACTTTGTGGAACCTCCGTTTCCGTATCCAGTTCAATTTCTCCTTCTGTCTAATCCTTCTTTACTTTCTTATAGATGTTCAGTCTGTAACTGGGGGGAAGAATAAAGTCTGGATGCAAATCTCTACTACGGTCTTTTCCTTAGGGAACATGGCTTACTATAGCTAAGATAGAGTTTTAATTTTAGAATGATTGCTTCTTGTCACTCATTCAGCATTCTGGCATATCTCCCTCCTCCTGACAGTTGTATACAACAGGAAGTCAAGCTTTTGGATAATTAGTGTACGTATGATACAAGCAGGAAGGCAAGTTCATGAAAAGTAAGATTAAAGAGATACTTGTATTCTTGACAGTCCTTCCCCTGCATTAGAATGGTTAGAGAGAACTTTTGACATAATGGTACATGACAGGAAAATTGAAGACATTCATTCAATTAATATTTTGGTACCTACTATACATAAGGAATTGTGAAAAATTAAAAAAAAAACAAACAAGACTCCTGCCTGCAGTAAAAGAAATAAAAAAACTATAAAACAAAATAAGAAGAGGGCAGCATTAGTGTTTGTAATAATGTGCTAGGAGTTCTGATTAGGAAGGAATTAACCATTTTTAGCTGGAGTAATCAGAGCAGATATTCTGAAAAAATGTGATATTTAGAGGGTGTTGGAGAAGGGCTCAATATAGCCAAAGACAAGACCTTGGTTAACTCAGCATTTTAAATCAGTTAACTGACTTTTAATAAGCCCTTGATTCTCTGATATTTTGTTAAATGTTGGTGGTGCAGTATGAGTCAGTTTGAAGTTAACCACTTTTGCCAGTGATCTAGGGTCACTTAGAATCTATATGGCTCCACATTCCCATTTTATTCCTTTTACAATCTGCAAGTTCAAATGATCATCTCAGTAATTTAAACTTTCAAGGTTTGAAAGGTATGTTTACTGGTTCCTTATAACTCTGTATGGGATAAATTATGAGAAAATTTAATAGGGTCTCAAATGTGTTCACTTAAGTTGGTCAACCATCTACGTCTAGCCCTAGACTTCCCATTTCCTCCTGCCTTGTTGATTCTAATGGTTTTACTCTGTTAATAAGTGGTTTTGTTTGAATTTATGCTGAAGCAAAAGACCTAGTGGGGGTGGAACATGTCATAAATAAATGAAATGTCAATTGAAGTGGGAATCCAAGTAGGTAAATATAGACATTTGACCTATATTTCTTTAAAATTGAATTTGGACTTACCATTTCAAGATAGTGTTTCAGCAGTCTAAATTGGAATCAGTTCTCCATTAATGCTTATTGTTGTCCCATTCCTGAAGAGAGCGGGAGGATTCAAGAGCAAACCAACTAAATAGTGATCTTTGAGAATTTCCCCCAAGATTGTCTCTGGCCTTCTTACATGTTTCTTAGAGTACATTTGTATGCAAAGTAACATAATGAGCCTGACCAAATTGGTGGATTTGCCATTTGTTTTGTTTTGGGACACAAATAGAAACCCCTGAATCTATTGGTGGATGCAAGTCAGTTGTGATTTGCCAGCTGAAGGAACATATCAAGAATGAACAACCAACGTAACAAATATACATGTTATTTTAGTTCTTTCTTTTATTTCACCTAAGCTTTTACTGAGATGGTAGTTTTGGAAACCGTGGCAGGAATAGGGGCAGGGGTGAGGGTTGCAGAGCAGAGAGAAGAGAAGAAAAACCTCTGATTAAAAATAAAACTTCCTTTCATTGCTCAGTCTTTGGCATCCTGTGGCATTGGCTCCCATTCCTCATGATTTTATTCCAGGCAATAGAACCAGTCAGGCCTGCAGTGCTTTATCTCAGACATCACATCCTACTTTGACAAACATGTCAACAGATAATAGCCTTGTGGCTTCTCTGTTCTTTCCTGAAGCAGTATCTCTTTATCATTTGGAGATTGGAAATTAAAAAGAACCACTCCAAAGAATTACGGTATTTAAGTTCCATGTTTTAAAAGCTTTTATTTTGGGGTTCCTGGGTGTGTCAGTGAGTTAAGCCTCTGCCTTTGGCTTGGGTCATGATCTCAGGATCCTGGGATGGAGCCCCGCATTGGGCTGTCTGCTCAGTGGGGAGCCGGCTTCCCCTCTCTCTGTTTGCCTGCCTCTCTGCCTACTTGTGATCTCTCTCTCTGTCAAATAAAAAAATAAAATCTTTTTTTTTTAAAAAGCTTTTATTTTGTTCTACTTGGCAATGAGAATGTTCTAAGAATTTCTGGACAATGACTTCCTTGGAAAATCCTTTAGACTTTAAACTTATTTAAACTTTCCATTAAAAGAATTTACACCAAATATTTACATTTTATAAGTAAATAGATCCAATCATCAAAGCCAAAACTGTGATGCATTGTTTGTGTTTAAAAGATTAAGTCCCCTCTGGTAACAAGCTTTCTGAAAGGAAATATATCTGAAATGTTTCTAAATGTCTGGGGATATTTTTTTTTTAAGAGAAAGTTAAACATATATAATAATAGTAAAAATTAATTTTTATTTAGCTCATATTATGTACTGGATACAGTTCCATAGGCTTTACAAGCATTAACTCATTTAATCCTCTTTAACCCCATTAGTTTGATATTGTCCTTATCTTTGAGCTTAGGAAACTAAGGCACAGAGAAAGTAAGGACATTGCCTGAGGACCCCCACAGCTAGTAGGTTGAAAAGCCAATACTTGTTTCTAGAAAGGCTGCTTCCAGAATTATGCTACACTGCCTCTAGCAAGCTGCCATTTTATAGATGATGAAATTGAGTTCCAAAGAGAGAAAATTACTTGCCCAGATCATATTCTACTAATCCGTAGAGCTGGGGTTTGACCTCAATTCCTTTGGTTTTCTTTCCAGTGCTTTTGTTTTTATTTTAAGTCAACCCATAGATAATACTTAAAGAAAATGGAATCATTCAGTCTTTTAAAAAAAATTTACTTATTTGACACAGAGAGAGATCACAAATAGGCAGAGAGGCAGGCAGAGGGAGAGGGGGAAGCGGGCTCCCTGCTGAGCAGAGAACCCGATGTGGGGCTTGATCTTAGGACCCTGAGACCATGCATGACCCTAGCTGAAGGGAGAGGCTTAACCCACTGAGCCACCCAGGTGCCCCAGAATCATTCAGTCTTAAGAACACTGAGAAGCAGTTTGAGGGTTTTTTTTTTTTTTTTGAATTATCCCAGGCAAAGATGAAACCTGCAAAATATGGGCATTTACTTCCATATTTCCAAATATAATATCATATGTTCAGGACCAGTTTTTTTTTTTTTCCCTTTTCTTTTCTCCAGTCAAACTTTTTGATTTGGGTCTCTTTCATGGACAATGTTTGTCTTCCTCCACCCCCAAATTCATATGTTGAAGTCCTAACCCTCATTGTGATGGTATTTGATAATGGGACGTTTGAGAGATAATTAGGTTTAAAGTCTTAAAGTTGGGGCCCCTAAGATGGCATTAGTGTCTTTTAAGAAGAAGAAGGGAGGCTGTAAGGGTATCTCTATCAATCTCTCTCTCCACTATGTAAGGACACATGAAGAAAGTAGACATTTATAAATGGGGAAGGAGGCTCTCACCAGAAACTGAGGCTGCTGGCATTTTAATGTTAGGCTCTCCAACCTCTAGAACTGTAAGAAATGAATATCTTTTATTTAAGCCACCTAGTTTACGGTAGTTTGTTATAGCAGCCCAAGCTAAGACAGTCTTTGATCCATATATCTTTTTTTTTAAACTAATCTCTATACCCAGTGTGAGGCTCAAACTCAGGACCCCTAGACCAAGAGTTGTATACTCTACTTAATCATCTAGGTGCCTGTTCCATATACCTTTGGTAAATCTTTATTAACACCTCCTACCTCCACCATCTGCAAAGATGGCCAGGCCTGACACCTTGACTGCAAAAGTGAACAATTAAATATACCTGGGGTTCTACTGATGGAGAATCTCCTTAACTGCTCAGGTGTCTAGTGCTTGTGGGGCAGTTCTCAAGACAGTCCTAAGAAGTTCATTGTTGTAGAGCAATCTCATGTAACTTCGAGTTCAATCTTGTGGTTTTTGTTGGCAATGGGGCTAGAATTGTACTACAGAAGTCACCTAGGGGGGAACACCCACATCTACTCAAAATCACATTACATGTTGGCTTTCTGTTAATTAGGAAGATGATGTAATATGGACAGTAAGCGAACAAAGTAGGACATCCAGTTGGAGTCCTGATTATGAGAAGAAGTTCTTTTTGAATATTTTGAGTCTTTAAGGATTAAGTAAATTAGGGTATAGCAAATCTTTAGTTTAGGACATAGTAGGTACTAAGTACATATTTCTCTCCTCTGTCTTCCCTTCCCTTCCCTGTACATTTAAAAATAATGATCATCTAAACTGAAAAACATACCAGCTGATTAATTATTAAGCAAATATATTTTAGGTACCCACTATGTGTGTGACATTACTGAGCTTCATCTAAGACACCATAGATGTTGCACAATGGCCAGGTCTTTAAGAAATATATGTTTTTATTATTATTTTTATTATGGTCAAATGTCCATAATATAAAAAATAAACATTTAAAACTATATATAAAATATATATATATTTATTTTATATATATAATATATATATATTAAACATATATAAAAATGTTTAACCATTTTAAAGTATACAATTCAGTGGCATTAAGCATACTCATAATATTGTGAAAACATTACAGTCATCCATCTCTAGACCTTTTTCTTCTTCTCAAACTGCAACTCAGTATCCATTACAATAACTTCCCATTCCTTCCTCCCTTCAGCCCCTAGCAGCCAACATTCTACTTTCTGTCTCTATGAATTTGACTATTTGAGGTACATCACATAAGTGGAAATTTATAGTAGTTGGTCCTTTTATGACTATTTTTTTAAACTTAGCACAATGTCCTCAAGGTTTACCCATGTTGTAGCATATATCAGAATCTCCTTCCTTTTAAAGGCTGAATAATATGCTATTGTATGCCTTTATCTCACTTTGTCCATTCATCTGCTGATGGATTTGTGGTTTTCACCTTTTGACTGTTGTGAATAATGATGCTATGAATATAGATGTATAAGTATCTGAGTCCCTGCTTTCAATTCTTTTGGGTATATTCACAGAATGGAATTGTTGGATCATAGGGTAATTTTAACTTTTTGAGGACCTGCCAAACTCATTTCTACAGTGGCTACATATGCCACATTACATTCCCACCAGAAATGCACAAGAGTTCTAGTTTCTGCATATATTTGCCAATATCTGTTGTTTTCCATTTTTAAAAAAATATTAGCCATCCTAATAGGTGTGAAGTGGTGTCTCATTGTGATTGTGATTTATATTTCCCTAGTAACTAGTGATGGTGACATCTTTTCATGGGCTTATGGACCACTTGTATATTTTCTTTGGAGGAATGTCTATTCAAGTGTTTTGCCCATTTTTGAATTGAGTTGTTCATCTTTTTATTGTTGAGTTGTAGGAGTTTCAGTGTTCTGGATATTAATCTCTAATCAGATAAATGACTTACAAATATTTTCTCCCATTTTGTGGATTTTCTTTTCAATTGCCTTGACAGTGTTTTTTGATACACAAAAGTTTTAATTTTTATGAAGTCCATATTATATTTTCTTTTGTTACTTGTGCTTTTGGTGTCATTTTCAAGAAGTTATTGCAAATCTAATGTCACTTAGATTTTCTTTTATGAATAAACATACATTTTTTGGTAAAGAAAAGCCTTAAGGGAAGTAGAACATAATTGAAGTTAATGCATAATCTTTTCTAAATGAAGAAGATATATAAGAAATAGACAGTTGTTCAGAGAAGAGAGAGAGAATAATTCAAGACCTTAAATAAAATCTCAACTTCATACCAATTTACTTTCAGCAAAGAGGGACAAACTAGAAACACAGAAGACATAGTGTTGCTCGAGCAAAAAAGAGCTCCAGAAGTAAGCTAAATACTTTTCGTGGCATCTTTTCATGGGCTTATAGACCACTTGTGTATTTTCTTTGGAGGAATGTCCAAATGGAATCAAGTAACTATTTGGTAATCATTTCAAATAAATTATTTGCATTAATGTAGTACTTTGTATGTATTTACCTATTGCATATGTTTTTGTCTCCCAAATCCAATTAAACTTTCAAGAAAAGGAGAAATCTTGTCGTGAGGAGGTGGGATGGTGGTGGATAGGGATGAGCAGTTAAGCAATTTTTGCAAGCAAGGAGATCTGATTTTACAATCTGGGATACCCTTCACTTTTCACTGAAAATATATGTTTGTATAGTTTTGTTTCATTGATGAAAAGAAAATATTTGTGGCTGTCTGGGTGATTCAGTCAGTTAGGTGTCTGCCTTCAGCTGAGGTCATGACCTTGGGGTCCTGGGATCAAGCCCCACATCAAGCTCTGCATCAGACTCTTGCTCAGCAGGGGTCTGCTTCTCTCTCTCCCTCTGGATTCACTCTGTCTCTCAAATAAATAAATAAAATGTTAAAAAAATAAAAAAGAAAGGAAAATGTTTGTTATGACATCCCTGTGTCCTGAAGTTCCCTGGGCACTTGTAACTTCAGTTCATTTGTCTTGTTGTTAAGATAGAGAACTTGATTTTTGGTTTAGAAAGTAAGGATTTCCAGGGTGCCTTGGTGGCTCAGTGGGTTAAAGCCTCTGCCTTCAGCTCAGGGCATGATCTCAGGGTGCTGGGATCGAGCCCCGCATCGGGCTTTCTGCTCGGCAGTGAATCTGCTTCCTCCTCTCTCCCTCTCTGCTTACTTCTCTGCCTACTTGTGATCTCTGTCTGTCAAATAAATTTAAAAAAAGAAAGTAAGGATTTCCAACATCTAGATAGTATTTTTACAATGTCATGCTAATTACCTTATCAATTACTTTTAAGTCAGAGAATTTGCAATTAAATTCTTCATAGTTCCTTGGAATGACCTAGGTCTGTTAAGAACTCCAAACTGAATTTTATTGCTGCCCTAATACCTAATACCTAAAACCTGACTCTCACTTTCTATTTGATACATAATTTTTTGTTGGACTAGAATTCTAATACAATCCCTTTATCTTTATTTTTTGTTTCTTGGTAACTTATTTTTTTTCTTATAACTTGGATCCTCAGCTTTGGGAGAGGCCAGATCATGTAGGGTCTTGTCAAGATGTGTGGACTGTATCTGGCATAGACTGGGAAACCATTGAGAAGACAGGATCATTCTGTTTTTTTTTTTTTTTTTTTTTTTTTTTCCCCAGGAGGCTCACCTTCCACCCCTTGTGGAAAAGGGACTGGAAACCATCAGTGGTGTGATAGTTTCACTTCCCCCTTCATCCTTTCGCATTCCAATTTCACTGGGGAAAAGAATCTTATATTAATTATCATAAGCCCATGAAGTAATAGGGAGAAAGGGGTTTGCAAAACAGAAACACAACAAACACCCAAAGGCAAAAAGTTCTTATTTGGTTCTACTGTTAAAATCTTGAGATTTCTTTAGTTACTAAACAGCCTGGCCCTCAAACACACTAGTTCACCATCCTTTCCACTTTACTCTTTATTTCTAGCAGGCAGGTTTCTTCACTTCCAGTTCTCTTGAAATGGGTCAGTGGCTGAGTCTTGGGATCAGGACAGGCAATTTATATTCTGAAATAGAGGCTATATATTTCTTATTTCCCCTTAGAAGATTTCAAATATACACAACATTAGAGATAATAGTTGTATGACCTCCCACAGTCCCATCACTCATATTCAGTAATTAAGACTCTTCTGCCATCTTTACTTTATTACTAAACCTATCCTTTGGTGAAGAATCTTAAAGCTATTTCCACCCTACATAATTCATCAGGCACCTCTTAATAATATGAACATTTTCTTATGTAACCCAATTCCACTTTCACATTTAACGATATTAACAAGAATTCCTTGGAACCATTTAATACCCAGTTTACATTCAGATGGACCCTATTGTCTTCAAAATGTCATTTTACAGCTAGATTATTGTACTAAGATCCAAATAAAATCAAAGATATTTTATAAACATTTCATTATACTCTAAGCATTAGGCTTTTTCTGAAAACGGCCTTATCCCCACTATTTTCAGTTTGCATATGAGTGTTTTCATGTAGGCCACAATTTTTGAAGCCATTCATATCTGTGTCACTGAATTAATTACCACATGTGACAGGCTGAATAATGGCCCCAGTGATCACCAGGTCTTAATCTTTGGGAACTGTGCATGTTACCCAAAAGATACTTTGCAGATGTGATTAAGTTAGGGGACTCCTAATAAGGAGAGTATCATGGATTATCAGGTGGGCACTAAATTCAATCCAAAGTGTCCTTATAACAAGAAAGAAGGAAATTTGGCACAGATGAGAAGGTTATATGATGAAAGCAGAAGGAAACAGAATCACAGAAAAGAAGATGCTACACTCTTGGCTTTGAAAATGCAAGGAGAGACTACAAGCCAAGAAATGCAGGTATCTACCAGTAACTGGAAGAGGCTAGGGAAAGCATCCTCCTCTAGAGCCTTTAGAGGGAGCATGGTTCTGCTCACACCTTGATTCTTTTTTTTTTTTTTTAAGATTTAAAAAAAAATTATTCATTTGACAGAGAGAGAGAGAGAGATCACAACACCTTGATTCTTTCTTATGGAAATTGAATTCAGGCCTCTTGCCTCCAGAACTGCAAAAGAATAAATTTGTGTTGCTTTAAGGTACTGAGTGGATAGCATTTTGTTACAGTAGTCATAGAAATTGAATACACCATCATTCAAAGACATTTAGTAAGAAGGAATTCCATTCTCTGTAGAAGATGAAATAACTCAGAGGCCAGAGTTACTAGAGAGGCAGTATGTACCACAGGGAAGAGTAATGAGCTAGGAAGTAGATTCTAGACCCCATTCTGCCAGACTTTGGGCCAAGTCACTTGACTTTCTGAGATTCGATTCCTACATATATAAAAATTCAGGGCACCTGGGTGGCTCAGTGGGTTAAGCCTCTGCCTTCAGCTCAGGTCATGATCTCAGGGTCCTGGCTGGGATCTCAGGGTCACATCTGGGATCTCTGCTCAGCAGGGAGCCTGCTTCCCCCTATCTCTCTGCCTGCCTCTCTGCCTACTTGTGATCTCTCTCTTTGTCAAATAAATAAATAAAATCTTTAAAAAAATTCAAGGCATGGGTGGGGATTAATTGTACTTGAGGGAACTTTACTCTTTCTACCATGTTCCATCATCAAATGAAATCAAGTAAGGCAGACGTGGCAATAGAATGATAAGGGCAGAGGAAAACCACGGAGATCACTGAATTCCTGTATTAGGCCTTGTGCTGAAAGGGATTTGGGGAAGGTAGAAAGGAAGAAACACTGCAAGGCATCCAAAGCCAGCTTTCTGCCGTATGTTGGTGTTTGTGCTGGCGTGGGCTGTGTTGAAGTGCTGTCGATGGGACTGTCTTGGGTTTGACTGAGAGCTGGGT
Organism: Lontra canadensis; assembly: GCF_010015895.1. Taxonomy (NCBI): domain Eukaryota; kingdom Metazoa; phylum Chordata; class Mammalia; order Carnivora; family Mustelidae; genus Lontra; species Lontra canadensis. The sequence continues at coordinate 3,318,344 of NW_022631000.1, forward strand.
ACTGGGTGTTCTGCCTTTTCTTCCTTCAGTGACAGCATGGCCACAGCAGCTTGATCTCCAGATCAAAGGTGGAAGGGGCTTTAAATCTGGAGACTGAAGGTAATCTCTTTGAGTTTCCTCATCTTCTCTGAGATGAATTTGGGGCCTCTGGACCTCTTATGCAATATCTTTCTTAAACCTGGGAGGGTTCTCTGACTGGGAATAGCAACAATATGTACTAAGTGTTTAATGGGCTCTCTGCTGGCTTAAAAGCTTTATATATAAAATCAGTCGATCTTCACAGACATTTCTATGAAGTCGTTATCAGCATCGCTGTTGTGTTGGCAAAGAAACTAAGGTTTAGAGAGGATATGACTTTACCTAACATGACACAGCTGGTAAGTGGCCAAGTCTGAAATTGGACCTAGGCCATCTGGAACCAAAGGCAATATATATAAGATACTTTGCTCCAGTAATTCAAAATCACGTGAAAGGGCATGTAAGACTAATGCAAGGCATCCAGTTGTATCTTAGACTCTGAGGCTGTTTTCTTTAAGTTGTTGCATTTCCAAGTTGACTTCTTAGACTAGAGAACAGTGAGAAACCTTTGTGCCTGGGCTTAGGAAATGGCTATAAAAGTGGTAGAGCCACTTCTCAGCCACTAGGAGTTCCTTTATAAGCACCTTAGAATTGGAAAAAATCTGAATTGGTACTGTACTGGTATGACGTATACTTTAGTATTTACCTAAATACATGATTTTTTTCTGATGGATATGTATATATATATTTTTTCGGTTAGATATATGTTCTTTCAGTCCAAGAGTTATTTCATTGCTTTTTTCCCTTATGGACTCCCAATTTCCTAGAATATTGCTGAGTATATGAAATAAGTAAATACCCTTTATATTTAAAACTTTGATCATTCAAAGAAGCATGGAAGAAAATAAACTTACTCCTTATCTTGAAGTGTAGATACGATGGTCACCTTAATGTAGTAATTCTGAGTTAGTATATAGAAAGTGCCCAAGCACAGGTGTTTTTGTTGTTATTGAAAGAAAGGGTTTTCTTAAATAAGTTAGTGTTTCTTAAATGGAGTTTAATGTTTGTTTGTTTGTTTTTTGAGAGAGAAAGTGCAGGACCATGGGGGAGGGGCAGAGGGAGAGAGAGAATCTTAAGCAGGCTCCATACCCAGCACAGAACCTGACATGGGGCTTGATCTCACCACCTGAAATCATGACCTGAGCCAAAATCAAGAGTCAGATGCTTAAGTGACTGAGTCACCCCTGCACTCCAAGATTAGTGTTTCTTAAATAGAATCCATGTGTATATTCTGGCAAAAAGAAATTTATTTTGATAAGAAATTATTTTACTATTTATAGAGACTTTAGTTTCTTTTCTTTTTTTAAAAATTTTATTTTATTTACTCAGTGTTCCAAGATTCATTGTTTATGCACCACACCCAGTGCTCCAAGCAATATGTGCCCTCCTTAGTACTCTTTTTTCCACTGCATATTTTTTCCTGCTTTGCTGAAGATTAGTTGACCATAGAGTTGCGGGTCCATATTTGGGCTCTCTATTCTGTTCCACTGGTCTCTGTGTCTGTTTTTGTGCCTGTACTATGCTGTCTTGGTGATCACAGCTTTGTAGTAAAGCTTGAAATCACACAATGTGATGCCCCTCTTTTGTTTTTCTTTTTCAATATTTCCTTAGCAGTTCGAGGTCTATTCTGGTTCCGTACAAATTTTAGGATTGTTTGTTCCAGCACTTTGAAAATGCTCTTGGAATTTTGCTCGGGACATGTTCACGGATTGGAAGAATAAACATTGTTAAAATGTCTATACTGCCCAATGGCCTCAGTCACCAAACTGGAAAGAGCCAAGATGCCCTAAATAAAATAAAATAAAATAAAATAACATTAAAAAATATCTGTACTGCCTAGAGCAATCTATACTTTCAAGACTTTAGTTTCTAAAGTCAGTGTTCCTGAAACTGCAAACTCTGGGCATACCTTCTGTGGTCCTTGAGAATATTTTCCTTTAAAAGGGGTCAATATATTCCCTAAGGTTGAAGCTGATTTAGTTTTTGCTTGTTAGTCTTTTTATGAACCAACTGAGAATTAGTTGCAGACATAATGTCTCTTCACCACTAAATGCTTCAGTGTTTATTTCCTAAAACAAGGACATTATCTCATGTAAGGTCTATAAAACTATTAAAATCAATGGATTTTATATATAATCATTTATATGATCATCAATACAGTGTAAAAGTAACATATCTTTTTCAATTTTCTCAAATTATCTTACTAGTTAATGTCATTTACAGTCAAAGAAGAAAAAACTGTTATTTTTCTGGTCTAGGATCCAGTTCAGAATAACATGTCGCATTTAGTCATTAGGTCTTTTTTGTTTCCTTTAATCTAGAATTGTTTGTCAATTTTCCTTTCATGGCCTTGATTTTTTTTTTTTTTAATGCGAAGTTACTGGTTTTGTAAAAATGCCCTCAATTTGGGTTTATTCAATTTTTGTCTCTTTATGATTCAATCCAGGTTATACATTTTTGGTAGGAATACCACAGAAGTGTTTTTCTGTCCTCACCGCATCATATCAAGAAACAGATGATATCTATTTGGCTCAGTTCTGGCGATGGTGATACTGATCATGTAAGACTCTTACATAATATTCTGGATATGATTCCTTTGTTGGTTATGGGTTACAAATGATATTTCTCACTCTGTGCTTTTCCTTTTCACTCTGTCAATATTTATCATGAACAGAAGTTCTTCATTTCAAAGTTATCAATGTAATTTTATTTTATTTTTTAAAATTTTTATTTTTTTATTTTTATTTTTTTAATATTTTTGTATGCATTTTTTAATCTGTTTCTGAGAAAAGTAGGTTAAAACCTGTCAAGATTGTGGATTTGCCTACTTTCCCTTTTAATTTTGTCAAATTTTTGCCTTGAACTATTTTTATTTATTTATTTATTTATTTGTCAGGGACAGAGGGAGAGAGAGTGAGCGATCACAGGCAGACAGAGAGGCAGGCAGAGGCAGAGAGAGAAGCAGGTTCCCTGCCGAGCAAGGAGCCCAATATGGGACTCGATCCCAGGATACTGGGATCATGACCTGAGCTGAAGGCAGCCGCTTAACCAACTGAGCCACCCAGGTATCCCGGCCTTGAACTATTTTGATGTTATGTTATTGTGGCATATGAATTTGTTATATTTCTTGTGAATTGAAATTTTTATCTTTATAGAGTGTTCTTTGCCTCTGGTTAGGCTTTTTGCTTTAGAGTTTATTTTAACTATGTATCACATCCTGTTAATATCCTGCTTGTATTTCCTTGGCTCTCATCATTTCTGTGTACACACAGAGTTGTGTAATTGTTTCCTATTGCAGTAACCTATGATTCTCTACCTCAGGACTTTCTCTGGTAAGCTTGGTGCATGTGTGTACTGACAAATGGGAACTGGAGGATAAGTACCTCAGCTTTATTTCCTCGTGGACAGAACATCTCTGAAGGATACTGTACATTTCTTAGAGGTACTCAGTGGGATTGAGTCTCAGGTATCCACACTAGTAACTTGATAGTGAATGTACCCAGTATTGTTTTCCATTTATTTATTTATTTATTTATTTATTTATTTATAAATCACTCTTCATCCTTTCCAATTCTCCTATTAGAGTTTCTTGGGATCACTTCCCAAATAAACTATGTGTTCTTAAATATTTGTCTTAGGTCTGTTTCAGAAGGAACCCAACCAAAGACAGTTTCAGTGTTTGCATGGCATTTTTCTTTTTTCTTTTTTTTTTTAACTTTCAGCTTTTCTGTACCCTTTTATAGGTTTGTCCCTATTTAGTAGGATATAATGTTTTCTTCCTCTTTTATTTAACAATACAATTATTTGTTTTTAATTGGATTATTTAGTTCATTTCCCTGTAATTACCGGTATATTTAGGTTTAAATGTTAGCCTTGCTTTCTATTTCTCCTTTTGTTTCGTACTCCATTTTATTCTTCTTTCTTCACTTTTTAAAGGTTGGTTTAATGTTTTTCATTATTCCATTTTCCCCTCTATTAACTTGGTATTTGCCCAGTCTTATTATTTTGAAGATTAGAGATTACCCTGTCCATCTTCAATTTATCGTAAATCAACTTTACTAGTTGAAGCTATGACTCATTGTTCATAGCTGACTTTCACAGTGGTGTGGGTTTCATTCCTAACAGCAGCTCATGTCAATTCATTCTTAGCTTTCATTACTCTCTTTTCACTTGGATGGAGCTGACCAATGATCTTGTAAGGACCTTAAACGGGAGGGTTTAATGGTGAGAATGGTGGGGTTGGAGATCAAGGGAGATATCAAGGAGGCATCCAATAAACTATTTTTGGTTTTTGGGGTTTTGGTGACATCACCTTCTCCTCTGTCCTCTTAGAATACCTTCTTTTTAGAATTTCTCAGTCTCTGCTTTTTTTTTTTTGTTTGTTTTGTTTTTTGCCATTGACCTTCCTATAAGCTTCCTTCCATCTCAACCTTTCTTCCTCTGTCTCCTGCTGTGTCTTTCTCTAACTGTGTTATTTTACTGGGTCTCCTGTTATAAAGTGTACCACAAGCTTGGTGGCTTAAAATAAATTTGTTGTCTCACAGTTCTAGAGGCCAGAAGTCTAAACTCAAGGTGTCGGCAAGGCCATACTTCCTCCGAAGGCTCTAGGGAAGAATACTTCCTTGCCTCTTTTTTTTTTTTCTTCTTAAGTTTAATTTAATTTTTTTGTGTGTGTTCCAAAATTCATTGTTTATGCACCACACCCAGTGCTCCATGCAATATGTGCCCTCCTTGAGATGCACCATCAGGCTCACTCAACCTCCCACTTCCCTCCCCTCCAAAACTCTCAGTTTGTTTCTCAGAATCCACAATCTTTCATGGTTTGTCTCCCCCTCTGATTTCCCCCAACTCACTTCTCCTCTCCATCTCCTAATGTCCTCCATGTTATTCCTTATGCTCCACTGCAATTGCACTACTGGGTATTTACCCCAAAGATACAGATGTAGTGAAAAGAAAGGCCATCTCTACCCCCGATGTTCATAACAGCAATGGTCACAGTCACCAAACTGTGGAAAGAACCAAGATGCCCTTCAATGGACGAATGGATAAAGAAGATATGGTCCATATATACAATGGAGTATTATGCCTCCATCAGAAAGGATGAATACTCAACTTTTGTTTCAACATGGATGGGAATGGAGGAGATTATTCTGAATGAAATAAGTCAAGCAGAGAGAGTCAATTATATGGTTTCCTTGCCTCTTTCTAATGTCTGGTGGTTGCCAACCATCCTTGGCATTCCTTGGCTTGTAGATGTAACACTCCAATCTCTGCCTCTGTGTTTATATCATGCCCTTCTCTTTGTGGCTCTGCATCTTCATGTAGCATTCTACTCTCCTGTGTCTATGCATAAATTTCCCTCTTTTTCTAAGGATGCCAGTCATTGGTTAGGGCCTACCCTACTCCAATATGATCTCATCTTAATTTGATTACATTGGGAAGGTTTCTATTATCAAATAAGGTCACATTCTCAGGTTCCAGGTGGACATGAGTTTGGGGGGACACTACCAAACCCAGTAAAAACTTGCCTTGTATAGCACAGTAAAAGTAGCCCTGGCCCAGAGGTTAAAAGTCACAGATGCTCATTCTGCCTGTGCTACCAAGTTTATGGGTACGGATTTTGGAGTTCACAAACAGGGGCTCCAATCTCAGCATTGTCATTTAACCTCACTGTCTCAGTATCTTCCTTTATTAACTGAGAATAATTATACCATCTTTTAGGTGGGGATAAATAAGATAATGATTTTAAATGCTTGGCATAGTGCTTAGTTCATTGTGGGTGCTTGACCAATACTGCTCCCTCTTAGTTTCACCACAGGAAAATTAAGTGGGTTTATTTTCAGAATCCTTTAAGCTTCAAAGTTCTGACAGCTTCTTTGAAACTATTTCTTCTGCTCTCATCCCTTTCCTCTTTAATGATTTGGACTCTTCATTCTAGCATTTCTTTTTCCTCACCCAGTCTCCTCCCAGTGTTTTTCTTCCTATTTTTATTCCTCGTGACTGTGATGACAGTCATTCTGTTTGCCCAGGAACATCCCAGTTTATCCCTGTTGTACCAATGTAATTATTGCTAATGTCCCCTCTTACTCTCAAAGCAGCCTGGTTTGGGTGGTGAGTTATATGGTCACCTTACTTAGGGTGCTTATAGTGCTTAGACCTGGCTCTATCATTGCATGATTCACAATGATGTATTTGTATTGTTTTGTAGGTCTGTCTCTTTGGCAGTAATTGAGAATGATTTTCCGTGTTTCCCCAAAGTCTAGCACATACCTGGAACAAGGAAGGTGCTCATCAATGTTTGTTGGACATGTGGTGTTCTTGAAACCTTGCTTCTTTCAGTCTGTGCATAGCAGGTGATCAATATATAATCTTTATTATTTTTAAAATTTATTTATGGAAAACTTACTTATTTTTTAAAGTTTTTATTTTAATTCCCATTAGTTAACATAAAATATCATATTATTTTCAGAGTATAATATAGTGATTCATCAATATATAATCTTTAAATGGAAGTAGTTTTCTGCCTTTATGAAAGTGAGAAATGAAGCCCCCCAAAACACGGTTCCTCTCTCTGCCTTCCTTTATTTGTGATCATTAGCTCAGAGATCTCATTTTACCTACAGATCTGTGACTCATTTCTTCCTCTTGCCTCACCCCTACCTATTTTGATTCTTTGAAAACTGGAGTTATCCTTTTCAAGACTGCTGTGGGTGCTGTGGTGACCTGCTTTCCAGTTGCTGGGTGCTTTAAGCGAGTGTAGCTCCATGATTAAAATCTCTCCACCGCCCTGAGCTCCTGAGGCTTTCTCTGCTTTGTTGTCTGTTTTAGAAGCCCTTTATCTGCCATCTTGTTTGTACCTTGGATGCCACACCCTCTGTAGATTGCTTCATCGTGTGGTGTGGCTGTGTCTCTACAAGTAAAATTAAATGGCTAATCAAATCAATGATAGGTTCAATTTAGGCGTTAGTGTCACTTTTACCCTATTCTTCCCGTTGCTGTCAGTTCACTGCCTTAGCGCCCCACTCCTTTTTCTGTTTGTGGGTTGGGATCTTTTCTGGGCCTTGTCATTTAGTTCAAATGGTGGAAAACATTTCCCTTCTTGAGGAATTATGAAATTGAATCCTCCTGCATGGAGTAAATGGATTCCTTTTCTTGTTGGTGGCTGAAAACCCTCACTTATTCAGCTTACAGCACACACCTACTGAGAATGTACTAAACATAAGTAATGATACTAGTAATTATTCTCTCTAGGAATTCTATAGAGGTGGTGGAACATGCTGCTGAAACTGACTTTCATGAGGACCTGTTGTGAGGAGTGGAGTTGGTGCAGTTTCCTCCTGCAATGACCTTGGACCAACCCCTGCCTCCATTCTGCCAAGCCTTCCTCTCCCAGGCCTTCTCTCCCGAGAGCCAGGCCATTTCTGCCCAGCACAGGACTCCTCCAAGGCATCATCTTTGCTTAGGGACTCCCAGCCAGCCTGGCTTCAACCTTTTTCTGACCTTCCTATTACCCAGCACTCTTTGTTTTCTTCTTTTCTTTCCCAAGAGTCAGGCCTGCATCATAGCCTGAAGACTCTCCGCACTTAATGCTGGTTGCTTCTTCTTTTAATTCTTCATGGGAATTTCTTCTAAGAAAACTCCTGCATGACTCATTTTGTCTTGGGATGTGTTTCTTGGAAGAGTTGAGCTGACACAAGTTCCTAAGCTAAGAGCATAGATGAAACATGTACAAATAAATCAGAATACTCTTCATTCCATTTGTCTCTAACGCTGAGTGGTAGGATTAAAGTACAAAAGGAACATGCTGTCTTTTATTTTTTTTAAATTATAATTCCAGTGTAGTTAATGTACGTGTTCTATTAGTTTCAGGTGTACAATGTGGTGATTTAACAATTCTAAACAATACTCAGTGCTCATGATGGTAAGTGTACTGATAATCCCCTTCACCTATTCACACATCCCCTCACTTGCCTCCCCTCTGGCAACCAGCAGTTTGTTCTCTATAGTAAAGAGTCTATTTTTTGTTTTGTCTCTTTTCCCCTGTGTTCATTTATTTCTTAAATTCCACATATGAGTGAAATCATATGGTATGTCTTTCTCTAGCTAACTTATTTTACTTGACATTATAGGCTCTAGATCCATTCATGTTGTTGCAATGGCAAGATTTCATTCTTTTTTATGGGTGAGTAATATTCCATTGTATTTATAATACAATCTTAGATTAAAGAAAAAGATGCATATGTCCCATAGTATGTCAATTCCTTGAGGGCAGAGACCATGACCAATATAAATTTTTGCTCAGTTTTCAGAACACCTGTCATAAGGTGATAAAGAAAAACACTTATGAGGAAAAAATAGTATTTGAAGTAGTAGTAATAATAATTTGAAGGCCTTCCTATGCCAGACATTAGGTCCTTTCTATATATCTTTTTCTCATTCTCATAACAACCTCACAAAGAAGATAATGTTGTTATGTTCATTTTGCAGATGAGGAAAATGAAAACAGAGAGGGTAAATAGATTACTCAGGGTCACCCTAGACCTAGTGAGTACTTGTGCCAGGGTTTGGATCCAGGGGTCTCTGATGCTCTGGATTTCCCTTCCTCTCATGCTTAGTCTTAGGGGAGATCTTTAAATTTAGGCCAGGCCTTAATCAGTCTGGGAGATTTGAGCAGTGTCACTTGCTAAGGGCTAGACACAGGTTAGATCAGAATCTTGTCCATGGGTTATAAGTTCTAAGCATTTTATGTGGTATCTTTAGAAATGTTGGGGAAAGAAAACTGATGTCTTTTTCCTTATTAGATTCTGTGGTCTAGAATTGCAGAGCAAGGAAGTATCAAAGAGACAAAAGACCTCATATTAGATGATTCTATTTATTTATTTTTTTAAAGATTTTTATTTTTTTATTTGACAGACAGAGATCACAAGTAGGCAAACAGGCAGGGCGTGTGGGGAAGCAGGGTCCCTGCTGAGCAGAGAGCCGGATGCAGGACTCTATCCCAGGACCCCGGGATCATGACCTGAGCCGAAGACAGAGGCTTTAACCCACTGAGCCACCCAGGTGCCCCAAGATGATTCTATTTATTTAGCGTGTCCAGAATAGGCAACTCTGTAGACAGAAAATAGATTAATGGTTTCCAGGGGCTGCTAATGGGTGTGGGGTTTCTTTTTTGGGTGATAAAAATGTTCTGAAATTAGATAGTAGTGATCATCATAAACCGTTTGAATATATTAAAAACCACTGAATTGTGTATATATTTTAAATGGGCAAATTTTTATGATTTATATCAATAACAATTGTATATATATGTAGCACAGAAATGCTTCCAGACTCTTCAGAAACTCGAATTATTGAGTAAGATGAAGCTTCTCACATTACAAATGTTTAATGTTAAACTAAATTATGACTCACGGTTCTTATCTTGTCTTCTGAGAAGCTGAATAGATTTCTTAGTCTAAAATGTGTATATACAAGGGTGCCTGGGTGGCTCAGTCCATTAAGGCTCCGCCTTCAGTTCAGGTCATGATCCTGGGGTCCTGGGATCAAGCCCTGCATCAGGCTCCCTGCTCAGTGGGGAGTCTTTCTCCCTCTCCCTCTGTCCTTCCCCATATCCCCCTCACCACCATGATCACTCTAAAATAAATAATAAAATCTTAAAAAAAAGTGTACGTACAATCCACCCTTTTAGACTATTTTTTGATAAGATTTTATTTATTTGAGAGAGAGATCAGGAGTGGCAGGGAGTGGCAGAGCAAAGCTTAACCAACTGAGCCACCCAGGTGCCCCTTGACTATTCTTTTTCTACATTTCAAAGTAATCTATTAGGATGTGGGTGTCTGAACCAAATGGCCAAATTCTCAACTCTGGTCTTAGTCCTGGATCTAGTTGTCAGACTCAGATGGTACCCCAATGATTACAGCAAACAGGATGACCTAGACAAGACTCCAGTTTTCATAGGTAGAGTTTGAGCAATTTCTGTCCCTTGGTGCCTGACAGGGACATCAATTAAGACATTCCTGAATGTCTATTTGGAACCCAGGAGCTGTAGTTGTGCTGACTGCTAACACTACACACTCAGTTGGCTCCTATAGGTGTGGGAACGTCCTGTTCTTGGCAACAGGCAGAGAAGCTTTGACCCTCCCTGTAATTCCCTTGTGACACTAGGTGTGGGATGCCGCTGCAGGGCTGGGCTCCAGATAATCTTTCCACCTATGTTCCCCCCCTTAACTCTGACAGCCAGTTGCTCTAAAATTCTGGAATGCATTGGTTGTATTATTTGTCTCAAATTTTTTTCTTTTTTCTTTTCTTTTTTTTTTTTTTAGCAGAAGATGAAGTTAATGACAGTGGATCCAGATGTGCCTGTGTGGGAAGGGAGTTTGAAAGGATCTTATAAATCATTATGTCTAACAGAGTTAGGGACAGGAGGTGATATAGGCAATTCATGGCAGAATTGGAACTAATATGGGTCTTTAAATTCCTAGACTAAGATTCTTTCTATTTTACTTTGACCACTCATAAGTAACTATGTGGTGAGAGAAGTGGAAACCAAAAGAAATAGCACATAGATTGATTTATGAACTCTGAATCTTTTGCTGTGCTATGTTACATATGTAGCAACTCCCCTATCTGGCCCCTATATTTCTTTCTTCTATCTTTCTCTCTAGGGTATTTTCTAGATGTTTTGGGTATAAGTTTCCAAACATTTTGGAGGTAGAACCCCATAATTCAATTCATTTTATCTCTAGTCTATCCACAAACATTTTTTGAGCATGTTTCTAAGCATTGTGGTGGTATTTGGGAGGAAAAAGGTAAGGAAGACTACAGCCCATACTTGCGGTACTTGCACTCTAAAGGAGGAAACAAACATAAACATAAATACACAGGGAATAGTTTCATAGTTGCTAAGCAGAAGTATATCTAAGATAGTGAGAAGAGAAGACAGAGTGAGTAACTTCAGGGTGTGAAGTGTCAAGAAAGGAGATGGGGGTAGGCTTTATAGAGGACGTGACACCTAGGTTGGAATTTGAAGAACAACAATTAGAAAAAAAAAAACAACCTTTACATGTTTTATTTCATGCTTCTACTCAGGTACTAATTAATAAAGTTAGCATAACAAAATTGTATTGCAAATGTTTCTGGAAGAAACAGACAGTACAAGTTGGAACATAGGTTTCGTATGGAATAGCTCACTAGGAATGTTTAGGACTTGGCTCAGAGACTGTTTAAGTAACATACCACTATTGAGAAGGCTAATGGCAAGCACTGTTGTCCCTGTAGCCAGAAAAAAGATGGGTATGCCTATAAAGGTTAGTCCAAAGGTAGTAACAATATTATTAATATACCTGTTTTTAGCATTTATCATGTAATTCACTTTGAGTAAGTTATAAGCATCATGTTATTTCTCATAATAACCATATAAAATAGGTTCTAGTGGGGAAACAAGCTATATCTAAGTAGAGAGGTTAAATAATGTCAGAGACCTAGAAATAATTGAGCCAGAATTTGAACTCAGGAGTGTCTAACTCCAGGGACTGAACTCCTGATGCCTACCTTGTGTCATGGTGAGAACAGATTTGGAATGTGAACCAGAATTCACCTGAATCCTTTAGATCTGCCCCCAGAGAAGTGCTAGCTATGAGAACGTGCAATGTACATGGGATTGAACTGCTCAGTGAGTTACTTGCTGAATTCCTCCAAAGCGCTTAAGACTGTGTGAGGCCCCCTTTAAGGAAGGCAGAAAAATCTGAGCTTAAACCCTGGAGGATAGAAAATGAGGTCCTAAGAGAGTAAGTGCTTTGGTCAAGGTCACGTCGCTGGAAAGCAAGACCCAAAACTTGAACACAGGATTTTTTTTTAAAGATTTTATTTTTAAGTAACCTCTACATCTATCATGGGGCTCAGACCCACAACTCCAAGATCAAGTTGCATGTTCTACCAACTGAGCCAGTCAGGTCTTTTAACATTGGAACCAGTGCTCTTTCTTCCACAATCCTTCTAGGCAGATTTTGGCATTCATACATAGAAGAGTTAGATCCTACAGGACTAGAACCTGAAAAAACATCTTACATAATTTTTAGGGTCAAGGTTTCATTGTATTTCTCTGTGATTTGGGATATCTTATTCCTAACGTCTACCGATGGTGCCAGAAACAAGCTGTTTTGAGACTGTGAGCCAGAAGGACTTCCAAGTCCCTTTTGATGTGACTTCTTACCCTCTTTTCTATTATTCTTCAACTCTGACCCCTGAGCTACTTGATATATATATTTTTTTCTTTTCAGCGTAACAGTATTTATTGTTTTTGCACCACACCCAGTGCTCCATGCAATCCGTGCCCTCTCTAATACCCACCACCTGGTTCCTCCAACCTCCCACCCCCAACCCCTTCAAAACCCTCAGATTGTTTTTCAGAGTCCATAGTCTCTCTTGGTTCACCTCCCCTTCCAATTTCCCTCTTTGGAAAACAGTGTGGAGATTCCTCAAGAAATTAAAAATAGAGCTTCCCTATGACCCTGCAATTGCACTACTGGGTATTTACCCCAAAGACACAGATGTAGTGAAAAGAAGGGCCATCTGTACCCCAATGTTTATAGCAGCAATGGCCATGGTCGCCAAACTGTGGAAAGAACCAAGATGTCCTTCAACGGATGAATGGATAAGGAAGATGTGGTCCATATACACTGTGGAGTATTATGCCTCCATCAGAAAGGATGAATACCCAACTTTTGATATATACTTTTTTTAAAGAGAAAGATCTCCTCAGCTTACTTTTTGAATATGCAGGTCCACATTCTTTTCATATTTGAATAACAATAGATCTACAGAATGAGCTAAGCTAATTTTAATATAGAGCAGAGTTAAAAATTCCATGGTTGAAAGATCTAAAATTGTATACATTTCCCAACTTCAGTGAGAAAAATTAATAACAGCTTTGGTCAGCAACAACAAAAATAAAGTTGAAAGCTAGAGGAGGAAGCCAAAAGAGGAGGCTGGACTTGTGTGATATTTTGGAAAGGGGTAGATCATTTGATTTATATGTTCAGAGCTGTGAAGGTTTTGAGACTCATTTTATGTGGTCACACAGCTATTTCTTGGGGGGGGTAGCTGACATTAGCTTTAAGACCAATCAGTGATTGGAGGGGCTTCAGAAAGTGTTTCTGAAGAAAACTTTTCTTTACACCTGAAATTTTACCACTATGGTTTCATTCTTTTGAGTCTTAGGGATTTTTCAAGAGTTGTGTCTTAAAACATAGTTACCCTTCAAAGTAGTAGCATGTCTTAGTCTTGCTTAAAATCTCAATGACTGGCTAATAATTAATTTACCTTTTTTTTTTTTTTTTTGGTTAGACTATTGAGCGGGAACGGCCTTAGGTACCAATGAGCCCCATCCTCTCCCTTTACAGATGAGGGAGTTGAGGTCCTCAGAGGTTAAATCATTTGCCTAAGATTAATTAGGAGAACAGCAATGAGAAATCAGAATCTCTTATGCCCATCCACTCTTCTGAAAGACATTTTTTTTTACTTGTACAAGAATACATGAATATGTGTGTGTGTGTGTGTGTGGATGTGTGTGTGTGTGTGTGTGTGTACGTATACATATTTGTGTCTGTTTTCTCCATAAAAATGTATAGAATATCAGAGTATGAAGACTAAAAAGATTAAAGTCCCTTTTCTCCTTTTCCATTCTTTTTTGTGAATACTGTTGGACTCCTTCCTATGCACATATGTACGTGGGTATATATATATATATATATATATATATATATATGGAAATAATGAAATCTGGTTTCTTAAATATTAATAGAGTTCACATTTCACATGTTCTGCCACTTGCTTCATTTTATTTTAGGAATTTGTATTTTTCCCTAAGTAATATATACATATTAAAAAATTCAAAGGATTGAAAAAAATGAAAATTGTTTCTCACCTGTCTCTGTGTCTTGATCACTCGGTGTTCCCTGGAGGCAACCAACATTACCATTTCTTGTGTAGCTACCCAGAGAGATTCTTTGCTCATACGACCTTTAGTCCCCTTAAAAAACTCCCAAATTATAGCATGTTATACATATTTATTTGTATCTTACTTTTTTAAAAACTTAATATTTCTTGGAGATTATTGATTAACAGATGAAATCTGCCTTTCTTTTAATGTTTACAATAGTATTGTATGTAGTCTAGTTCTATAATACTGCATTTTATGGATAATATTGCATTACATAGCTTTCTCATAATTTATTTTGCTTGTCACCTACTGATTTAGTTTATTTTCAGTATGTCCCTATTTGAAAATGGTGACAATACATAACTTTGTATATATCGAATAAATTCCTGGAAGTGGCATTTCTGGGTCAAATGTGTGCATTTGTAATCTAGACAGATACTACCAAATTGCCCTACATGGAAACTGTATCAATTTACCTCCCTTTAGCAATATATGAGAACAATTTATCTTCCCAAGACTGCATGTAGAAGTTTGCTACATTCTTCGTCATGCCTTTTTGGTCTTCCACAGAATGGCTGCCCCATAATTTAAGTAATCCCTTATTGACAGACATTTAATTTATTTCCAATTTTTAGTGTAACAATGCCATGCCAAAAATTCTTATAACAGTTTATGAGCATCTCTGTAGGAAATTCCTAGAAGAGGAAACTCTGCTTCGAAGGATATACACTTGTTCTATCTGATGGATGGTGCCAAATTTCTCCATGAATGGGCTGAAGCAAATCATGCCCCACCAATATATACGAGGGTATCAGTTTCCACACATTCTTGCCAAAACTTAATTTAATTTTTTGCTGTGTTGATAGTTGCAAATTAAAACAGGGATTATATTTTTATTTCTCTGATACTAGTAATGTTGAACATATTTTCATATACTTATGGCCTAACAAGGGTAGTTGTTAAGAGTAAAGTCTGGAGTAAGATTGCCTGGATGCAGAACCCATTGCTCTCACTTGATGTCTCTTTGTAAGTAACTAACCAAGGACAGGTTACTTCATCATTCTGTGCCTCAGAGGGATGTTCTGAGAAAATACCCATGAAGTGCTTGTATCAACTGCCTACTGCATATTAGCTCTAATTATTATTTTTAATATAATTATTTCTCTTTCCTCTTCTGGGAATTAACAATTTAATTTTTTACCAATTTAAAAGAAATGGTTTGTCACTTGTTAATTCATATATGTTCTCTTATATTCTGGTTATTATGAAGTTTTTTCTTTATGTGCCTGGGGGGCTCAATGGGTTAAACCTCTGCCTTTGGCTCATGTCATGATCTCAGGGTCCTGGGATTGAGCCCCGCATCGGGCTCTCTGCTTAGCTGGGAGCCTGCTTCCCTCTCTCTCTGACTGCCTCTCTGCCTACTTGTGATCTCTCTCTCTCTGTCAAAAATAAATAAAATCTTAAAAAAAAAGAATTTTTTTCTTTTGCTATCCATAATGGCAAGTATATCTCCTTTTTTTGCTGCTTATTTTTATGATTTTTAAAAAATAATTTGGAAGGTTTACATTTTTATATGATTGCATCATCAGCCAATCTAGTCTTCTGTAGATTTTTAAAAAAATTTTTTTATTTTTCAGTGTAACAGTATTCATTATTTTTGCAATCTTCTGTGGATTTTGGGTTTTTTGAAAGCCTTTAGCACTCCAATATTATAACTGTATCCTTCCATAATTCCTTCTAATTCTTTAAATTTCTTTTAAATGTTGAATTCCATATTATGGCTACACCATAACTTACTTGATTTTTTCATTTCATTTAATTTTGCTGGAGAAAGTGTATATTTATTTATGTAGTATATGTTCTCCTGTCCAGGTATGTGGTGATTCATCTCCCTTTTCAGTTTCTTTTTTAAAATGCCCTTCATTTTTCTTCAGTTAGGTCTTACACATTTCTTTAACTTTACTCCTAAACCTTTTAGGTTTACTATGTGAAGAGAATCATTCTTTGGATATTTTTCAATTGGTTATGGTTCATCTGGCTGAAATGAATGGATTTTTCTGTATTGCTAGCTTATCTGGCATTTTTAGTGAATTTTCTAAGTTCTAATTGCTTATTAAGTGATTCTGCTGAATTTTCTAGGTATAACATATATAGAGATAAGAACAGTGTTTTAGTTTCTTTTCAATCTTCTTATTTTTTTCATTGTACTGAACATTTAGTTGAATTGTGAATAGAAATTGTGATAATAATCATTCTTTTTGTTTCTCTCTGCATCCCTCTTTTCTTTCTTTCTTTTTTTTTCTGCCTTTCTAGGATCCTTCAGAAGTAGTGAGATATGAAGAAACTTCTTTCTTATTGCTCCTGAGAAAGTAGAAGTTTTGGTGGAAGCTCAGAATTTGTGCCCCGAGGCTTTCCTTCATAGCATCTGTGCTACTATGCCAAGTTGCCTCCATTCCTTAGAGGACTTAGGTCCTCAAAACCTTATAATTATTGGGATTCATGGCACCTCCACATCATAGAACAATACAGTTGATTTGTGCCCTCAGACCAGTGGTTCTCAAACCTGATTCATTATCAGAATCAATTGTGAAGGATTATAAAGTCAAAGATTGTCTTGACTGAGCCAGAATCTGTAAAGACAATGTTTGGGACTTTTATAAATTGTATCAGATAGTTACATTTGAGAACTATTATCTATACTTCCAGCAGATATACTTAATATTTAAACAAACATATTTAAACATATATTTAATCTATATTCAATCTGGAATTCAGCAGTATCTATAATCTCTTCTAGAAAAAAACATACTATCAGCTTTGCTTATCTCTTCCCTCATCACCCCACTGTGTTGTGGTTATCTAAATTCTTTCCAGTTAGATGAAATTTATTTCATTTTTGAAAATTGAAATTTATTTCAGTTTTGAGAAAAAGCAAGAGATAAACATGCTTTAATATTTTTCCAAACTGTGATCCCCATTATGCTGTTCATATGCTGAAAGAGATTAAGTCTATTTTGGGGTAAGCAGAGGTCAAGAAGAAAAGTATGCTTTCTTCCAGGAGATCCAAATAGCCTAAACACGTGTCCCTTTTTTTTTTTTTTAGACTTTATTTATTTGAGAGAGAAAGTGAGTGAGAGAGAGAGAGAGGGAGAGAGAGAGAAGGAACAGGGGGAGGGGGAGAGGAATAGGGAGAAGAACATGTCCTTTTTAAAAAAGATTTTATTTATTTATTTGAGACAGAGAGTGGGTGAGCAAGAGGGAGAGAGAGAGTAAGAAAGAGAGAAATAGAAGGACCAGGGGGAGGGCCAGAGGCAGGGGGAGAAGCAGACTTCTCACTGAATAGGGATCCCAACTTGGAGCTCCATTCCTGGACTCAGGGATCACGACCTGAGCCAAAGGCAGACACTCAACCAACTGAGCCATGCAGGCACCCCCTCAACACATGTCCTTAAGATATTTCTTATTGCTCTGTCTCACTTCAGCTGACAAGGCAATACATTTGTGGGACTTTTAAAAACCAACTTCCCACCAGCATAACTGTAGTTTCAGAGTTAATAAACAGCAACAATAGCATGATGAGGGCCTTGTTATCTTGTAGAAGCTGTACTGTTTCAAGAAGGCAGTTTGGGGATTTCCTACATAGCACACTTTAGAATCGTAAGTGTCCCACCTTACCTGAAAGCTGTGCTCCTGTGGCTATATTGATGACAAGACTTTCTTAGGATCCTGAGGACAAGTGTTTGTACTTTATTGCTACCATGCATTTATTTCACTGGCACATGTTGATTGTGTATTTCCTTTTGAAGTCTTTAAGAGTAAAATCTACAAAGGGTGCTGGGAACATCTGGTCTTGCAGATATTATATGTTCTCATCGGCTGAAAGACCATCTTGAACCACCTACTCAGCGTGGTCAAATTTCACGATTAACAACATAAAACAGAGATGCTTTCTGCTTTCTTTCCAGCTTGTTGAACTTGGGGAGTTCTTACTTGTTTCCAGCTATTCCTGTTCAAGTCTGATTCACAAGGAGTTTTTAGTATTTGTATATTCACATCATGGTTTCAGAATGGCTGTTATAGCTCCAAACATTGTCCCAGGCAGTAAGGAAAAATGTGTCAACAGCAAGCTCATTTTGAATATGTGGCTCTTTTATCAGAAAGCAAAACCTTTTCCAAAAGCCTGAGGTAGAATTTCCCTTATATCCTATTGGCCAGAATAGAGTGATATGACCACTTTTGTAGTGAGGGAGAATGGGAAAATATCTATAAGGAAGGAGGAAGGGGATCACCACAATTGGCTAAGTACATTATTGCTCTAAACAAATAAGAACCAGAGTTCTATGGGAAAGAAATTAGCTTAGCTTGTTAGTTTATTAGTGTGTGTATACACACACACACACATACACATGAGGTACGTGGTCTTGACGTTCGTGAGAATCAAAGCTTTTCTCTGGAAGGCACACTCTTGTAAGACTTCTTTGATGTGGCAAACATCATATTGGGGGAGGGGAAATTTCTTTCCTTTCCCAATCCACTCTACAAATCCCCATACAATGGAATGTTGAAATTCATGAATGAGGGGAAGATACAGAATCTGGTGGAGTTCAAGTGCCAGAAAAATCCTGGAGGTGGCTTGAAGTAAAATGCTTCTATGTGAAATGTGGGTCATGGGACTTTTTTTTATGAGGCTGCTGTGGTCTAATGGCTACAAATATTGAGCTAACCCAACCTGAAATGAATAAATGATCTCTTTTCATAAAAGTGGAACATTGAAAGACCCTCATCCTACATTTATAATTTTATGTTTGGCTCTGTAAATGGTTAGCTGAGTAGGAGCTACAGCGGAGAGGCATATGGGAAGCAGAACTGCAGAGAGTAGTAACGGGGCAAGGATGTGACCCCAAGGTATAACCCATCCTTTGGAAAAGAAACCTCTGGGTCTTTGGGTGGGAGTAACAAAAAGTTCGGTGCTATGAAAGCTGGGATATGTTTGGTTTGGTATTGTATCCTCTCTCTATAGCAGTCTCAAACCTAAGAAGTAGAACGGGTGATAAGGACCCATGTAGGTGTCCTAGGGAAAGGGAGAATGAAGAGCAGAAGTAACAGGGAAAATAAGACAGGCAACCTGAGTCCCAGATGATAAGCCACACCTGATGGGGTGGCAGAAGAATGAGGAAATAAAAAAACAGCATGTTGGGTGAGACCCACATATTTTTCTATCAACTAAACAAATGCTTTCCTTGGAGTGTATCACATCTAGGATGTGATCTAGTTAGTCACATTTTAACTTCAAGCTGGGGTTTCTCACCCTTCTTCCTTATACATTTTCTCCTTCTTTACTTACTAAAAACTGCACATTTATACCTCACCAGCAATGTGCTCATTACTCTTATAGTCTCTGGCCTTAACAAGTTTGCAACCTCATAGTCAACAACGAAACGAGATGGTTTATATACAAATCAAGTGTTGTGGTATTGTAAGGGAGGGAATTAAGTAATATTGCTTATAGTTAGAGCTATTGAGGAAGGTATGAAAAGAGAAAGTCGGAATAGCTGGTTCCTAAAATTCCTTCCATTTCTCAGCAATATATAATTTTGCTTGTTTCTGTCTTTCCTTTCCAAGCTCCATAACCTTATTTACTTATTAAGGAAACACAAATACAGCTTGCCATGTCTCAGATAACCATTTTTCCAACATTATACATGCACATTCTTTTAATGTTCATAAAAACCCACTGGGGCAGGTCCTATTATTATCTTCATTTTATCTATTAGGAAACTGGTGTGGAAAAGTTAAGTTACTCTCCCAAAGTCATATAGCTAGTAAGTGGCAAAGCTAAGATTTGAAACAAGAACTCTGGTGGTGGTGGGTATTAGAGAGGGAAAGGATTGCATGGAGCACTGGGTGTGGTACAAAAACAATGAATACTGTTATGCTGAAAATAAATTAAAAAAAAATGTTAAAAAAAAAAGAACTCTGCCTCCGTAGCCCATGGTCTTAATCATTTTTGAATGTTGCATTTTTGAATTTCAGTATTTGGTCACAAAAAAGAAAAATATTTGAGTGATGAATACTCAAAAAAAAGATATAATATCAAATTGATTCTAAGTTGTTTTTGAAGTGAAGCTATAGAGTTTTAACCTTTCACTATGCAGGAAATGACATGCAAGTACAGGCGGCAATGAGGAAATGATTTAGGTGTCCATTAGGGGTTCTTCCAAACTTCAGACTTTATGTCAGTGAAGCCAAAAGAAAAGAAGCTATTCATGTAGGCTAATGTAGCCCCCAGATCTGCTGTTCTCTTGGCTATTCTGCTCCTTCCCTCACTAAACAAGTACTAATGGATAACACTTATACACCCACACTATGCCAGTTGAGATGGGGACACGTGGAAATACAGGCTTGGTTATCTGCAATTAGCGAGCTTAAAATTTAATCAAGGAGAACACACACACACACACACACACACACACACACACACACACATCCCACCTTTAAATAACCTTCACAACCTAACAATATATAATCAAGCACCAAACAAGGAATTCAAGAAACTGAATCATCACTGGGTAGACTTAATGGGGAGACAACATACTGAGCTTACAAACCTCTGCAAATTTTCTTGGTCTCCTGTGTTCCTAGGACTTTCACTTCTTCCATCTATCTATTCCAGCTTCAGCTACTGCTGCAAACCTCTGACAAATTCTGTTGTCCATGAGGTTCTACCACCTGAGACTGGCCAGTTCCATGCATGGAGTCTCTGGCTTCTCCCACCACTTTGAGACTTGTATGAAATATTATTTCATGTTAACATAGCCTCTGGCTTCCTAAGCAACTCCCATAGGGTCCATAAGTATGGGAGAGTTGGTTTTGGCCAAAGGATAAACAAGAGCTGGAAAGAGTTTGGGCAGAAAAGTACTCTTTCTGTTTCTTTAAGACTCATCTGAAATGTAGCATCTCTGATCAGCTTGTCTGGAGACATCCTGGGTAGCTGAGCAGGTGACCTACCAAACGACTGACTGAGATTCTTCAAGCTTATTGTGAAGTAGAGGCCATTGTAGTTATGCTCACATTGCTTGCCACACTTTCCTGCCTTACTCCTCTTTTCCTCCACTCGTACCCTGGGATTGAACCCCTAAATAATCTTCGCTTCAGTTTCTGTTTTCTAGAAACCTTGGAGCAAGACAGAAGAGAAGAAAATCTTTGTATAGGATATGCAAAGGAGTGATCCAGGTTGAGAACATTTATGTTGGAAATAGCCAGGGTCACATATTAGAGGTCTATGCTGAGAGACATGTGAGTTCTTTGAAGGCTTTTGAGCAGAGGAGTGCCATGATGGAAATTGGGATTCAGGAAGGTGGATTAGGTTGAAATAGAAAATTGGAGTAGTGGAGGTGGAGAGAACTAGAAGCAGGAAGACTATTTATGATTTAAATGTAAGGATGAATGTAGGACCAAACTGTAGAATTTAAATAGTAGATAAGAAATCTTAGGATGGGTTTAACCATCTTGATATAATAGGAGGCGAGGTGATTCACTAAAAGTAAGTAAATGAAGATATAATTGTGGGGTTGAGGGGAGGAGAATGTGTGGGTTATCCTCCTGGACATCCATGGTTCAGAATGGGTCACATTGCTTTTTGCTGGGCTGGGCCGAATGGCTCTTGGTCTTTCTGCTATCAGTAAGCTTCTAGAACACCCACAAAATTTCTCATTTCATGATTTGTTTGTGTATACAAGCAGAATTTCAAAAGACTGATCAGATATTTACATGGTCTAATTTGGATTTTGTTAATTCAGCTTTGTTAATTTTATAAATTAATTTAACAAATTAAACTTTGTTAAATTTTGTTAACCAAACTACTATAGAAACTTTTATTTACAGCACATTTTACTGAACAAACAGATGAATCCTGTGGTTGTATAGCCATTGGCTTTTCTTGTAACCACAGAACACTAATGTAGTCATGACTTTTGTCTAGATTTTACTCTTCATGAGAAGGCAGAAGTGGGCTGAGCAACCCACACTTTTATTCTGGATCTGAAATACGAAAGTGTGTGCTAGTGAGTTTTATTTATTTTTTTAAATCTTCAGCTGCTTTTAAAAATACTTTTTAGTACTTTTTTTTTTTTTTTTGAGTAGGCTCTAAGCCCAGCATGGAGCCCAACACGGGCTTAAACTCATGACCCTAAGATCAAGACCTGAGTTGAGACCTAGAGTCTGAAGTTTTACTGACTGAACCACCCATGCATCCCTTGAGTACTTTTTGAGTTCTGTATACATTGGCCATTTACTGAATACTTAGGTCTGTTTTGAAGTTCCCTGTGTCTGAGATTGTTTACTTGCCTAAAGGAGGGAATAATATTCTAGAACATTACTTGAGTATAGTCCATATGCTGAGACAGGCAGAGGTAAACTGTGAACCAGATGAAATTATGTATTTAAACAGGTTCTGAGTTGAGAAAGCGCAAGTATTTCTTAAGTTAACAAATAAAAAACCAGAAACATGAAATGGGCCCCCTTAAGAAAAAGATGATTTATTGTGCATGATGTGGTTTCCAGGGACTTAGAATATTGTTTAGCTAGTGACTTAGGTTGGAGTCTGCTTTTTAACCAGATAGCTAATCTTGCTGTGCTGGCACAGGTACCAAAGTGGGTCCTTTTTCAAGCAGTGGTATTCTCATAGAGATGCCCCATTTGTCTGTAGCATTGAAATGGTGATCCTGATGCTTATAATAGGATATCATTTCCTCATAACTGCTCTTGCAAAGATCATGCCTGACCCAGAGATGAGTGTCTTAGCTGCTTTTTGGTGGTATTTATTGATAGTCAGCTGCTTGTCATTGGTAACTACCTGGTTTCAGTTTCATCACAGAAAGATGTGAACCACAAATAGCATTTAGAAATCAACCCAAGACCTATGGGAGTCTGACCACTGTCATAGATGGAAGGCTGAACTGTGTTGGGGATGTTTCAGAAATGGGGGAAACTTCAAAAGTGGGAGGGAACATCACATTTTGAAGTGATGGAGGATGGGCCAAAAAGGTCAGTTAGGCAATGTAAAATACAAGGAACATATGGAGAAAGACTGAATAAGACAGGCTTTTTTTTTTTTTTCAAAATTTCTGCACACAGGAGAAAATATATGCTAGGAGTTGGCCCTTTAACCATAAGAAGATGCCTGTGCCAGATGCTTTGAGGACTGCTTAAAAAATCACCTTGAGGTTTTTCCTCATATCACTTCTGTCTTTCCATATATCAATTTACCTCAGTCCCTTGGTTGTCACACCTTGCCTAGACCCACTGGGATTAAGCTTTGGTCTATCATAGTTCTTAACTCGGTGACCTCATATGAGGCTGCCTGTAAAAGCTGTCTCCTGGCATCTTGAATCTCATTCATGGTTTAGAAGTTTCCTGTACCTGAGCTGCCCATGTCCTGGGACATAGGTGTCTCATACTTATTTATTGCTCCACTGGGCCTGTTGAGAAAGCTTTCTATGAAAAAGACATAAAAATAAAAGAAAACTCACCTAATCAACCAGTCTATCCCCTCAAATCCCAAAAGATCTACGAGTGTGATGACCATGGGGACCTTAAGGCAGGCCACCTGGATTTCTGAGGCAAACACTCACTGCAGCAGTTCCTGGGCTGCAGCCACTAGTGTCCCTTCAGCTCTAGGTGAACAAGTGCAGGTGAGCAAGCTGGCCTCTGAGCCTTGCTAGGGCCAGTTTTTAAGTAACCTGTTTATGCCTCTTAATTAATAGACATTTGGGAATTGTCTGAGGGTTGCCTTACAAAGTACTGTACTTTTTTTGGGTTCAAGGATTTGCTACTCTGTCTATTTTTAATATAAGAGAATGAGGACAAATGGGGTTTCCACCCCTTGACAGATAATCAGCAGCCTTTTTGCCAAATCCAGTGGTATGTGTATAATTCTCTAAACTCCTCTGTGGGAATCTGAGTCCCATATACCATCTTTCGTCTTTTACCTAGAAATGTTTCCTTAAACCCATCCCTAGATACTCTTTTATTATCCTCCCATTCACTCTTTCTTTCCTGAATAATAGGTTTGTTTGTTTATTTATTTATTTATTGGATATAAGAATCCCTAAATTTATTTATTTTTAAGTTTTTATTTTAATTCCATTTAGTTAACATATATTGTTATATTAGTTTCAAGTAACAATATAGTCTTTCTTTTTAATTAAAAAAAATTTATTTATTTATTAGAGAGAGGTGGGGGGTAGAGGGAGAAAGAATCCTGTGGCAGATCCCCCACTGAGCACAGACCCTGGTGCAGGGCTGGCATGGGGATCGATCCCAGGACCCTGAGATTATAACCTGAGCCAAAACCAAGAGTTGGTTGCTTAATGGATTGAGCCACCCAGGAGCCCCTAGGGTATAGTCTTGCAACAATTCCATTTGTCACCCAGTGCTCATCAGGACACATACACTCTTTAATCCCCATCACCTATTTAATGTTCCCCTAGCAACTATTGAGAACAGGTTTATTTTGATTCCAACTTTCTGTAGATAACACGTGCCTCTATTTGTCCAGGCCCAGATTTTCACATGAGCTCAGAGACTCATTTTTAACTGCCTTCTTAGATATCTTCATCATTACAAAATCATTCAGAAATCATCACATCCCAGACCAAATTTATTTTCCTTTGAAACTTTCCCAATTTACTCCCACTTTTGTATTTCTAACCAGAATAGTTTCTTATCTTTCAATAATACACATTCATTACCTTATCCTATTTAATTTTCTTTTAAATAGTTAATTACCTTGTTTTCTCTTCCTTTGATTTTCATTGCTGTTCTCCAAACCTCCCGTTCTTAAATAATAGCCTCTTCTCTTCCTACTGCTAAGAGTATCCCCTCCAAACATCATTTCTAGTATGAAACCTTCTGTTGCTCTCCATAGTATACAAGACAAAGCAAAGCCGCCTAGCCCAGTCTGCTCTAGTATAACCTTCAAACTGAACCTTATCTTTTATAGACGGTTGGGGAGAAACTGGGTCCTTGGTGGCCCACAGAAAGGTAGGTTTGATAAGGAGGACATGGAGCATGTTATAAAGACATCTGTCAACTCACTAGTGTCAGTTTCTCAAAGTTCATATTGAGCTTGGTCACTTTTCCACCGAAGCTGTGTCTAAGAATTGAACTAGAGACCTCAGTTGAGTAGCTTGGTACAAATTTCAGTTAAACTTTTGGTCTCTGTTGAGCTGATGCCAAATAAAATGTAAGAGTGGAAGACAGAAACGGGATTATGCTAGAGCGAGCTGGATTTGAGTTAGACAAAGGAGAGAAATTTGAGGAGATGCAGGGCTATGGGACCAACAAGAGGTTATTTTTCTCATTCCTTTAACCAGCACTGAGAACTTTCCTGGCAGCTTATCTACCTTCCTTTCCTGATATATTTATCCCATAGTAGTTATTCTTGCCTGACACATTCTGTATTTATTTGATCATTATATGTTTCCCCCAACAAGAATGTAAGCTTCACAAGGTCAGGATATTTTGCTTGTTATGTTTACTGCTTTCTTCCCAGTTCTTAGAACTATAACTGGTACAAAGTATGTGTTCAATATTTATATATATATGTATATATTTATAAATATTGGTTGAATAAATGGATAGACTTTCTAGTATAAAATCTTATTTATTTATTGGTCAGTCTGAGCATTTCTGCCCTTAGACGTTTTAAGTTTATTTCTCCTTAAAATAATTCTTTATGCTATTCACCTGCTTACAACTTTCTACCTTCTCTTCTAACTATCGAAATTCCATCCCCATTTTGGCTTCTGGTCAGTTGCATCACTGTAGGGAAATTTCTCTACCATCCCAGGTTATGTAATTACCTGTCTCTTCATTTTCCAAACTCTTAGTGTTTGAAATTCTCATGTCTTTGGAATTCTCACAAACTCAGATGCTGGTATACCTTGCTGTTCAATGCTTCCCTCAGATTCTGGTTTCTGTTTTTCTGAACTTCATCTTCTCTTACTATCCATGTTATGTTCCTTATCCCTTAACAGGTGTTGGCTTCAGGTATGTGCATTTGCTCATTCATGTGTTATTGATTCATTCAACACATATTCCTCTAAGGTTTGTTGGGTGTTACACAATGGGGGCATAGAAATGAACTCGGCCTAGTCCAAGCTTTTAAAGAAATAATAGTCTAATAGATTGTAACTACTTAGATTTTACACTTATTGAAGATAAGAAGATATTAAAATTTTTTTTTTGTGTGTGTCCCCATCACACTTCAAATAACATTAACTCTATGAACTCAATCAATAAGCCAAATTAAGAATGTACAACTTTAGCACTGACAGGAAATTTAGACTATTCTAATCTAAACACCTCATTTTATAGGTAAGGACACAAAAAGAATGGTTCAATAACTTGCCTGTCATTTGGTTAACTAGTGACCGATCTGGGCTGAGAGAAACCAGGGTCAAAGTGTATAATTTGTCTCTCAGGTCGAACTGTATAACTGTATCATTGTCAGGAAGATGGTAGAGAAAACAAGATTTATTTACATAAAAAATTGTGTTTAAAAAGTATCAATCGAAATTCTGAAGGGCTGATATCAATAAAACGAAATATCCAGTATGAAAGTACTTATTTGGTTAGAGCATACTAAGGATTCTCTGGGAATAAATACATCACACTAAATAGAAAATTCTTCATGACCAGCAGTATGTGACACAGTATCCTCTGGTAATAACCCAGCAATTACTGCCAGGACCATTGTTTGAGGTATCTAGAAACATTCAGGCAACCCTACCTTAGCAATTCCTGGCCACTCCTCACTGACACCCATCTTCTGCCTTATCCTCTTTGATCCTATTTAGTTAGTAGCTATTTTAGGAAGTGAAAAATTGGAGTCTCAGGGACCCAGCTCTCTGCCCCCTTTGGACCACAATGAGATCACCACAGTAGTACCCACAAGAATCTTGGTAATCTTGATTTGCATTCTCAAGAATGTGGGAACTTTGTTCTCAGAAGCTGAGCTCTCTCCATATATCTCTTAAGTCCAGGTGGTGTGCCAGTATGTACATGAGAAGGGGAAGGATTTGGTGACAGGGTGTCTTCCAAAGTAGAATTTAAGAAAAGGGTTTGGAAGTAAGTATCTCCATTGTAAACACTGATTTGAGTGCTAAGTGAATTATGGTACATTTCTGAATGCATTTAATTCTAGTAGAACTTCTCTGATGGGGTCTTGTATGGAGAAAACCATTGAAGGACTAAATATATTTGCAAATATAAATTTATATTTAAAGTATTGCTGGAGCAGAATGTCCTTACATTAAAGAGTGGGATTAAAAAGTAATTATCTGACCACAGAGATCTAGGCATAGAGTATGAAAGAGAATCCTGGGGAGCCACTTGCAAACTAGAGGAATGTGGTATTATTTTTACTTCTTTCCCATCACCATCACATAATGTGTGACATGTAAGGATTGACTACTACACAAAGATGGAGCATTACAAAAATCATTAGGAGGATTAATCTCATGTTGATCTAAGAAAGGATTATGCTCTTCCTCCCTTTATTCAGTTATTAGAAAATGGCTTAAAAATTTTGTCTTTAGAGATGTATGGTTGCTTTCCATGAACAATAACACACTAGGTCAGATTTGTTCTACTGATCTGAGAAGCTCCAGTTGTGGCAGAGACAGAAAAATCTACCACCTGTGTTCACAAGCAGCTATACCAGATTTGAAGGTTAGAAGTCAGAGGACAAGGAGATACTGGGGCAAAGTGCTAGTGTGGAAACATAATTATATGTGGGTGTTCCTAGCTTGGCATGAGGACAAGCCACCTGGGGCAAACTCCATCCTTTTGAAATGTACTATGTGCCAGACTCTGTGGGTAGCTTTCTTTCCAGATGAGGAGAAACTAGCAGAACTTGGGCTGGTGAATTGCTCATGGCCAAAGAGGCCAATGCACAATCCTGGGAGCTTTAGTGGTGTGGTGAGATGAGGAGGAGAAGCGGGTACTTTGTACATTGAGCATCTCACCTCCCAGATCAGTGGGAGTCCTTGAGCCTTGGTCCCCTTCAAATTAAATCCTGGCAGTTTCACTTTGATCACTGGACCTATTATCTTTCCCTACTATAATCTTTTAAGGGTGCAACCAAATTATGTGAAACTGTAATTAGCAATTGCAAATTGTGTCTTTTCAGACTCAATTTGTCTTTGCTGGTGCTCAAAGACTATAGAAGCATTCTAGTTTTTAGTTCTTGGATGAGCTAGAACTGATGGTGACGCTATAGCTAAACTGAAAAAAAAAAAACCTGGCATTTTATGGAAAATGTCCATTTATCTTTCCCACATTATTAGAGTCAGTGGTTGAATTGGGAGGCAAGATGGGGGCTATAACCATAGCGCTACATACATATTGACTGAGGAAGAAGTGAGCTGGTGTCACATTCTCCTGTCATGTTCTTATCCTTAAGGGGCATGGTGAAGCAATAAATGCTGTGGGATCCATATTATAAAAACTAGTGTTCCATAACATATGCCAAGTGTCTGATGTGAATCTAGGTCTCACCCGGATACAGTTTGGAGCAAAGAGGGGTGTCATCTAATGCTATATTGTCAGTTATATTGTCATTCTTATTCTCATGAACACAGAGGTTTTTGAATCCAAAAGTAAGACTGACTTGTTTGAATCTGGGATCATGGGTCAAGCTGTATTTGCTATATTTTCTAAAGAGCAGGTTCAAGTCCCTGGACAGCTGTGATGAATAGATCCTTTGTTATACCAGGAAGGGGAATGATCCAGAATTTACCAAATTCAGAATTGCCTCTCTAGATCAGGGCCAATCTTTGAGTTAAGCTACAGAATCTCAAGTCTTTGAGTCCTAGCTTTGCTCTACTTCTTTGAGGTTGAGAGAATTTGTAAAGTTGAAAAACAGACTATTAGTCCACAATAAATACCCCAGATAATACTCCTTGGCATGCCATTTGTCATGAGGTTATCTTCTTCCCTAAGAAGGGAAAAGTTTTCCAAAGGCAGGCTGGAGAGAGATGTTATTTGGTAGAGTTCTCGCAGGCGAAAGAAGGACTGGCTGTGAGCTGTCTTTGAGAAGAATGAATACACTGTGTTATCTTCTCCTGCTGCTTGCTTGTCCTTGCAGATACCTTGACTACAAACAATAGTTTCAATAAGGAAGACAGAATGAGTTCGGACAGGAAGGTTGGGAACTATGACAGGCAGGAGAAGAATGAAGCCAAACAGCATGGAGATGTGTCATCACCACTGGGTTTTACCTTGCTCTACATTCAGTTACTTATTTTTTTTCAAAGTGCCAGGCACTTACTCAAGAAACAGCATATACATTCTGACTTTGAAGTAACAGATGAACTTTCAGCTGCAATGTATGAAAATATGCTTCATTATTCTCTTCCCACACCATGAGATCATTAATACATCCATCCATTCCAGAGTCATTTATTGAGAGCTCACTACATGCAGTATAGTACTGCTGGTTACCAACCACTTGTTTCCTAGAAATTTTGTAGGAGGAAATGATTTGTCTTTTTTTTTTTTTTAAATTTTCTTACTTTAAAATTTGTTTTGGTTTTATGACTCATGCTAAAGTCAAGACAGAAATTTCTAATGAATAAAAATGTGGTGATATTTATGATAAGTTTTACAGCTTTTTAGATCTGTATTTCAGTAGACTTACAAAGGCATTGCCTTATTCACTATTTGTAATATTGTTTTGTTATTGGACACCAATGGCATGTAAGAAGATACTGATTGACTCTACTTGTTATCCAGAAGTGAAGGTAATAGCCTTTTGTGCACTTATCCTCTTACATAACTAGCAGCACTTACAGCAATTGAACCCTTGTATGTCTTAGCATGGATATTGTGTCTATTATTATTTATTGTGTAGTGCTACTGTAACACTTGCATAAAGTCACAGGCACAAATACAGGAAATGGGATAGAAAAAGGAGACTGTGGGTCAAAGAAGATGCCTCGAGATAGGACAGAAAGTTACTGACAAAAACATAGAAGGAAGACACATTATTGGGTGAGACGTTGGAGGAGGAGAAAGAAAACTACGACCTTCAGTGAAGGGAATGATGAATGCTACCTTTCTGATGGGTACAATGAAAGGAATGTAGGTAATGCGGGCCTCCAGTGGAGGGGAAGAATGACAAGCAAAAGTTGACCTGTGCCCTTCCAGTTCCTGGAGAGGAAAAAACATAAAAACCTGAATAATCAAAGCTAAGTAACAATCAAAACTAAGTCAGTATTAGTAAAAAGGAAAGACATTGATAGGGTGTGGGGCTTGGAGAGGGTTATCCTGGCCACCACCATGGCTTAGTGGAAAGAGTGTGTCAGGTACCTGGTGAAGATTTGGCTAACACAGATGTGGGAGGTGATTGAAGGTATAATTTGCAATGATGCCCCAGAAAACCTGGGAGGTTGAACACAGGAATACCCAGGTTTTGTGTGTCTGCTGGGGAAAGGAAAAGCGAATCTCTAGTTGTAGCTAAGGAGAGTAGGCTTATGCACTAAAGTGAGCTATGAAGTTTTAGCATCTATGTGGAGACCATCACTTAATGTCTGATTTCTGTGATAATTTGGAATTCTAATTAAACAAATTAATAAAACTTCCCTAACAAAACTTCCTGGTAGGAGGATTTATCTCCTATTTCCCATCTTTCCCAAGTGCTGAGAAATGGAAATTTCCAACTGGCAGCATTTCATAATTCTGATTACCTGGGGGAATTAGTACAACAAATACAGTGCTTTAGCCTATTTTCAAATCACACATCTCCCTTCCCCCTGGACATGTCAATTTACTGATTTATGGCTAATGAAAGATCAGTTTCACAGAAGGCTGAGCCACACAGCCTGTAGGTGAAAAATCTAATATGAGTTCTTTCAGTCTTCCTACTTTCAAATTCTCAGAGAGTCAGAAAGATAACCTCTTGGTTGAAAGAAACAATGAAATCTCAAGTGAAGCCTATAGCCATCTGAAAAAACTCTGCTGTCCTTTCTTCAGAGGTTCATGCTGACAAATGTCTTGGGCACTCTCTTGACTGCTGGAGTCATGGTGCTGGAATGGTAATGATAACTCAGCCAATTAGTGCTTGTTTGAACACAATTTAATGAGAGCAGGTGCTGTGAAACTCAGAAGCCCAGGAATCCACAGGAAGACCAGTTTGTTGGGGAAGATGGATTCACTCTCAGGAATGTTTGGATTGAGAGAAATACTATGCAGTAACTGTGGAAGACAGAAAAGAAAGTCCATGGCCCCATTCTGAATGGCAGGAGGAGAAAAGCAAAGTGGGAAAATGAGAAAAAGAACCACCACTAGATTGAAAAGAAAACCTTCATATAACAAAAACTAGATGCTGAATGACCTTTAGCATGGAAAGATACCATTTCAATGAAACATGAACTGAAAGAATTTTTTCTGAGGGCTAATTTACATTTTTTTTTCTTTTTCAGTTTTCAATGTATTTCAGTAGATGCATGGTTCTGCATGGTTAGCATCTTTGTCTCCCTGAGAAATAAAACCGTGTCAGCCTGACACACCTGGATGCAAGTAGTCAGTCATGTGACCTTTGTGAGAGCCATGACTATAGCCAGGTCAAGCCTTATTAGGACAGGGGGCATTTGGGGGCTTACCCTGAGTTGGCGTTTTATGATTTAGTTAATGGAGGGATTTCCCTCCTAGGCTGAGCATGGCTGACGCTGAATTTGCTGCAGGGGAGCAGGACCTTCTGAGAGGGGATGAGGACATTTGTCTGATACAGCCTAATGGTACTTGACTGGAGGACATTTGTGATGGGCAAAATAATACTTCTCAAAGATGTCCATCTCTTAATCTGGGAACTGTGAATTACATTAGTTTATATATAAAAAAGGGATCTTGACATGAGGAGGTTATTCTGGATTATCCAGGTGGGTCCAATCTAATCACATGTTTTTGAAAGGTGAGAAACTGTCCTAGCTGGGTCAGAGAGAGATGTGATAGACCAAGAGTCAAAGAGATGTACTGTGAGAAGGACTCATCCCACTGTTGCTAACTTTGAAGGCAGAAGAAGGAGGTTATTTACCAGAAAATGTGGGTGGCCTCTAGAAGCTGGAAGAGGTAAGGAAATGAATTCTCTCTTAGAGCCTCCAGAAAGGAACACAGTCTTATTGACAACTTGGTTTTTTCTTTTTTCTTTAAAAAATATTTTTTTTCGTTATGGAAATATAGTTAACATACCACATCATATTAGTTTCAGGGATACAACATGGTGATTCAACAATTCTATACATTACTCAGTTTTAAATCAGTGTGATGCAGTTTGAACTTCTGACCTCCAGAGCTATAAGATAATGCATTTGTTTTGTTTTAAGCCACTAAGTTTTTGGTAATTTATTTTAGTGGCAAAAGAAAACTACTATAATGTTGCGCTATGCCAACACTAGCTCTTTATTGTCTATTGCTTGTTTGTTTTATGACATCTGTCTAAATAATAAATAATAAAGCTGTAATGTTAAACTAACCCTGCAAGGAAATTCTTGAGCGTAGAACTTGATTTTAAACACTGAATTAAGTAAATAAGTTTTTCAGTAGATATATTAACACATTACTAAGTGTGTTTACTCTTTTTATTCACAGATGTTTGTTGAGCCCCTCTTATTAGCCAAGCATGTTATCAGGTTCTAGGATTAAAACCTGAATGAAGATAGATTCCATCCTGTCCTCTAGGAGAAGGTTAAAAACTTGTTGGGGAAGACTGACTAAAACCAACAATTTCAACGTGTGGCGTGAACAAGTTTTCTTCTCTTCGTGGTCCTCACTACAGGTAATTAGAGTTCATCTTCCTCTGTTGACCCAAGCCAGTTACCACTCCATCCAGTTTCTATCTTCCATAAATCTTTCTAAAGATATAGTCTATTGCCACTTCCATTTTCTTTTTATTTGTTCCTAAGGGGTTATGTGGTTTATCTCCTTTGTATAAATTGACCTTGGTTTTCTCTTAGGAGCCTGGTACAGCATGACCCTGCATGATACTTCTGGAAAAAGAGACCATAAAGCAGCCCTTCCCTGTGCCCTGTGCTAAAGTAGGAGGAACAAATAAACCAGTCAGCTTCCTGAGCTATAGCCTTGATTCCAGGATGTGAGCTAGGTGCACAGAGAACTTGCCAAATAATTTAGCATTTCTTTCTGGGGTAGTTTTGAATGAGTTCGAACAAATGATGAACAGCAATTCTATAGAAAATAAAATAGTTTAGGCCATAATTTTTAAAATTGTTATCCATTATTTTTTAGAATTGTAAATTCTTAGGTTGTGGACAGATTAGTTTCTCTTGGTGAAGACATATCTTCCCTCATCAGTGATCAACTTCCTAATTATGAGAGGTACATCAGCACAGACAAGTGCTGAACCAAGAATAACTAGATTGGCTCCCAATACCCTTTTTATTTGTTGGTTCTGCTAACAAAGGAATGATATCAGTCAAAGAGAAAAATACATCTATTACCAAGCAAAAATGTTTGCAAGCATTAAAGCTGTAGAGTTCTCTGCCTATAAACATCTAGTCAAATATTTTTGTCTGGAGGGATGGTCTTTAATCCCCTTTCTGTGTTGTTAGGTGATGCCCTTTTCCAAACATGGACCTGATTTATACAGATTAAATAGTGGTTGAATTGGCCAGAAAAAGACTGTGAGAAATGAATGTACTGTGATGAATGTACTGTAGCTTGTTTCTGTTGGTCCTTTCTTTTGATTTTCGACATGGTAAGGCTCTTGTGGCAAGTCTAGTATCTTTGACTAACTTCTGCCAGAAGAGGGCATTGACTTTTGGAGGGTAGCATGCGGAAGTGGCAGATGAATGACTTAAAAGAGTATATCAAGGTGATTCAGGGAGGTGATTTGTGACCATGTGATAAAATGTACAGATGTTAATTGTTCTTCCTCTTCTCACGCACGATTGACTTGCTGTCCTACCCAGCCTGTGTGTGCCTGCTGAGAGCACGTGACAGATGTTACAAATAGGAGAAATGAGAGGGTGTAGTGTGAGAACAAAGGCACTGGGAGTGGGCGCGTGACAGATCAGGGGAAGAGCAACCAACAAGCCTGGGCAGAGAAAAGAAGCAATATTCAGGCTAGAAGGACAGACAACCAGAGCCTGAGAATATCACAAAGCCCCGAAGGCAAGGCCATGACTTGGTATGGGATTTCCCTGTCTTCTATCTTGCACATGAAGAAATCATCTCACCTCTTCTGAAGATTCTAGTGTCTAACCTGGAATTCCATTCAGGAACGAAAAAGCCAGAATTTCTTCTTCACCCTCTAAGTGATTTGTTCATGGCATGTTTTATACTGAAGCAACTTGTCGGGTTTGGCATAGATTACAAGGGTCACATAGGGAGACAGAATTCCTAGGATCCAGCCCTGGTGCCCTAAAAATTTAGGTATCTAGTGGATGAAGAATCTACAAAGAATACTTAACAGGAGAGAACACTGTGGGATGAGGATTGGAGACAAATCAGGAAAGGGTGGCTTCACAAAAGAGGAGAGTTTTATGGATTGAATTGTGGGCTAACAGGGAAAATAGAATAATGTGTGTGGAGAGATGTACCTACTGGATTTACAAACATGGAGAAGCTTTATTAGCATGATATGGAAGGAAGCCAGATTAAGATGGAATTCTCATTAATTAATTCTTGATGTCTGCACAAATGTTTTTGAGTACTTAGCATGAACTGGACATTATCTTGGGTGTTGGGGATTCAGTAGTGAAAAAACAGACATGATTGTTATTTTATGATGTTTTGGGGGAAGGGCGAATAGAAGATAACAATTTACAAAGGCAGAAATGATTTTGGAAAGTTGGAGGGAGCGAAAAGAAGTAATTTCATCTGAGGCATAGTGACTGACCAAAACGGAAACATTGAGAGAGAGTATGAGACAACGAAGGGCCAGATCATAAAGGGCATTATAGACTACATGGGAAGGGATTAAAATTTCCACCTGCAATGGGAGGACTTTAGAGAGGTTTTTGTATGGGTAGTAATGTTGTTTGATTTTGTTTTAAAGAGTATGTAGAGGTGCAGAGACCACAAATTTAGACAGCTTCTTAAGATAAGGTACTAGATAGAGTAGTAACTAACACTTATTTAGTGCTTGCCAGGAGCCTGGCAGCATTTTAAGTATTTTTGCCTGCCACTAATTTATGATTTATAATAACTTAATGATGTAGGAGCTATTATTAACCTTACTTTTCTTACAGATTAGGGAACTGAAGCATGGAGAGATGACCCAGAATAAAAGTAAAGTGTTTGATTTGTTTTTACTTGCTTGCTTGTTTTTTTTTTTTTTTTGACAAGATAAGGATAGAGTTTCTATTTTATTTTTTAAATCAAAATATTTATATTTAGTTAATGCATTTATTGAAGTATATGTCTTTGAACATAAATTATTTTATTTTATTTTTTTAAAGGTTTTATTTATTTATATAAATTATTTTTATAAAGGTCTAGAGAGGGAGAGAAACCATGAAAGACTCTGGACTCCAGGAAACAAATTGAGGGTTTCAGAAGGGGAGGATGGAATAACAGGGTGATGGGTATTAAGGAGGGCATGTGTGGTGATCAGCACTGAGTATAATATGCAACTAATCATTGAACACTACATCAAAAACTAATGATATGTTATATGTTGGCTAATTGAACTTAATAAAACAAAATAAACTAAAAAAAATAAAAAGGCTTAGAAAGTTTAATTATACTATTATTATTATTCATTTTTTAATTGAAGTATAGATAATATACAATGTTATATTAGTTCAGGGATACTACAAAGTTATTTGACAATTCTGTACATTAAACTATGTTGTATAGTTACCGTTTGTCACCATACAATGTTATTACAATATTATTGACTATAGTCTCCATGTACTTTTCATCCCTGTGTGCAGGGGGATGGCAGAGAGAGAGAAGGAGACAGAGACTCTCAAGCAGACTCCACATTGAGCACAGAACCTAACAGGCGGATCTATCACACCACCCTGGGATTGTGATCTGAGCCAAAATCAAGAGTCAGACACTTAATCAACTGAGCAACCCAGGCACCCCTGTATGGTTCTGTTTCTGTTTTTTTGTTTGTTTTATTTTTTAGATCCCACATATAGGTGAAGCCATATGATATTTGTTTTTCTCTGTCTTATTTCAGTTGGCATAATATCCTCTGAGTTCCTCCATGTTGTCACAAATGTTAAGATTATCTTTTTTTATGGCTGAGTAATATTCCATTGTATATATCTATATATCTCCATATATATATATTCCATAATATATATTCCATAATATATAATTTTTTTGGGGGGGAGAATCAATATTTTAACATTACTGAGTGTTGGAATCTGTAAACAGGGCACAACTCCATTTATTTAGGTCTTTTTTTTTTTTTTTTTTGGTCTTTCAGTGGTATCTTGTAGTTTTCTGTGAACAGATTTCACACATATTTTGTTAAATTTACCTCCAAATATCTCAAAGTTTTTGATTCTATTTGTACATTGTATTGTTTTTATAACTTCAGGTTCTCATTGTCCATTATTAGGATACAGAAGCAGGACTTTTTTAAATTTTTTTAAAAGATTTTATTTATTTATTTGACAAAGAGAGAGAGCACAGCAGGGGGAGTGGCAGGCAGAAGGAGAAGCAGACTCCCCACTGAGAAGGGAGCCCGATGCGGGGCTTGATCCTGGGACTCTGGGATCAAGACCTGAGCCGAAGGCAGATGCTTACCCACTCAGCCACCCAGGTGACCCCCCTTTTTTATAGTGAAAACTGTATTTTTACTGCCTTTTATATTCAACAATGATTACTTAAACTTAAAAACAAAAAAGCCTTTATTAACTAAAGGTTACTGAAAAGACAAACCTCTCCAGCCCACTTCATATTGTCTTTCAACCATTTCAGGGCAGAACAATGTTCCAAATTGTAAAGCTGTTCCTTATTAACATTGGCAGTCATGTGCTTAATGAAGAGCTTTGGATCTGATATACAAGCAGCCATAATTAATCTTTCCACTGCAGTTTGGTAATCATCCTTGCTCCGAGATTTGATTTCTTCACATTTTTTCAAAACTATCTGCAGTATCTGTATATTTATCTATCTGTCATCTATCTATATCTATTATCTCTGTATCTATCATCTATGTGTCTATCTATCATCTATCACAGTATATCTATATCTATATATCTATGTATATCACACCTTCTTTACCCATTCATCTGATGATGGACACGTGGGTTGCCTTCATATCTTTGCTTCTGTAAATCATGCTGAAATAAACGTATGGTTGCATATATCTTTTTCAGTTAGTATGTTCATTTTCTTTGGGTAAATACCCAGTAGTAGAATTACTGGGCCATATGGTATTCTGTTTTTAATTTTTTGAGGAATGTCCATATTATTTATCACAGTGGTTGCACTAATTTACATTCCTACCACCTGGACATGAGGGTTTCCTTTTCTCCACATCCTTGTCAACACTTGTTATTTCTTGTCTTTTTGTTGTTAGCATGAAGTGATATTGTGACAGGCATGAAGTAATATCTCATTGTGGTTTTGATTTGCATTTTCCTGGTCATTAATGATATTGAGCATCTCTTCATGTCTAGTGGTCATCTGTATGTCTTCTTTGGAAAAATGTCTATTCAGGTCCTCTGCCTATTTTTAAATTGGATTTTATCTTGTTTTGTTTTGAGTTGTATGAATTCTTTATATATTTTAGATATTAACCTCTTATTATATATATCATCGCAAACATCTTCCATTCATTTGTTTTGTTGATGGTTTACTTCACTGTGCAAAAGTATTTTATTTTGGTGTAGTCCCAATCATTTATTTTTGCTTTTGTTTTCCTCACCTGAGGAGACATATCTATAAATATGTTGCTAAAGCTGATGTTCAAGTAGTTACTGCTTATTTTTTTAAAGGAATTTTATGATTTCATGTCTCACATTTAGGTCTCTAATCCATTCTGAGTTTGTTTTGTTTATGGTGTGAGAAAGCAATCCAGTTTCATTCTTTGGCATACAGATGTCCAGTTCCCCAACCCCATTTAATTGAGGATACGTTTTCCCATTGTATATTTTTGCTTCCTTTGTCATAGATGAATTGATTATATGATTGTGGGCTTATTTCTTGGCTATCTTGTTTTATTGATTTATGTGTCTACTTTTTTTTGCCACATACTATGCTGTTTTGATTAGTATAATTTTATACTATATTGAATCTGGGATTGTGATGCCTCTAGCTTTGTTCTTCTTTCTCAGGGTTGCTTTGACTATTTGGGGTCTTTGTGGTTCCTTAAAAATTTTAGAATTATTTATTCTAGTTTTCTGAAAAATACTTTGGTATTTTTATAGGGATTGCTTTAAATCTATAGATTGTGTTGGGTAATATGGACATTTTGACAATATTAATTCTTCTAATCCACAAACATGGTTTATCTTTCCATTTTTTGTGTCATTTTCAATTTCCTTCATCAAGGTTTACAGTTTATAGAGCACAAGTCTTTCACCTCTCTGGTTAAATTTATTCTTAGGTATTTTATTCTTTTTGGCACAGTTGTAAATGGGATGGTTTTCTTAGTTTCATCTGCTAGTTCGTTATTAGTGTAAAGAAACGTGACAGACTTCTGTATGTTTATTTTGTATCCTGTGACTTTACTGAATTCATTTATCAGTTTTAGTAGTTTTTTGGTGAGGTATTTAGGGTTTTCTATATAGTGTCATGTCATCTGCAAGTAGTGAAAGTTTTACTTCTTCCTTACCAATTTGGATGTTTTTATTTCTTTTTTTCTTTATTAACTATTTTTATTAACATATAATGTATTGTTTGCCCGAGGGGTACAAATCTGTGAATTGTCAGGCTTATACAATTTACAACACTCACCATTCACATACCCTTGCCAGTGTTCATAACTCAAGCACCCTCTCCGTACTTCCCCTCCCTCCAGAAACCCTCACTTTGTTTTGTGAGATTAAGAGTCTCTTATGGTTTGTCTCCCTCCTAATCCCATCTTGTTTCTTTTTTTCCTTCCCTACCTCCCAAAACCCCCACTCTGCCTCTCAACTTCCTCATATCAGGGAGATCATATGATAATTGTCTTTCTCTGATTGACTTATTTTGCTCAGCATAATACCTTCTAGTTCCATCTTCGTTGTCGCAAATGGCAAGATTTCATTTCTTTTGATGGCTGCATAGTTTTCCATTGTATATATATACACCACCTCTTCTTTATCCATTCATCTGTTGGTGAACATCTAGGTTCTTTCCATAGTTTGACTATCGTGGACATTGCTGTTATAAACGTTTGGGTGCACGTGCCCCTTCGGATCACTACATTTGTACCTTTAGGGTAAATACCCAGTAGTGCAATTGCTGGGTCAGAGGGTAGCTCTTTTCAACTTTTTGAGGAAGATCCATGCTGTTTTCCAGTGTGGCTGCACCAGCTTGCATTCCCACCAACAGCATAGGAGGGTTCCCTTTTCTCTGCATCCTTGCCAGCATCTGTCCTTTCCTGACATGTTAATTTTAGCCATTCTGACTGGCGTGAAGTGGTATCTCATTGTGGTTTTGATTTGTATTTCTCTGATGCCAAGTGATGTGGAGAACGTTTTCATGTGTCTGTTGGCCATCTGGATGTCTTCTTCGCAGATATGTCTGTTCATGTCCTCTGCCCATTTCTTGATTGGATTATTTGTTCTTTGGGTGCTGAGTTTGATAAGTTCTTTATAGATTTTTCATACTAGCCCTTTATCTGATATGTCATTTGCAATTATCTTCTCCCATTCTATCAGTTGTCTTTTGGTTTTGTTGACTGTTTCCTTTGCTGTGCAAAAGCTTTTGATCTTGATGAAGTCCCAATAGTTCATTTTTGCCCTTGCTTCCCTTGCCTTTGGCAATGTTTCTAGGGAGAAGTTGCTGTGGCTGAGGTCAAAGAGTTTGCTGCCTGTGTTCTCCTCAAGGATTTTGATGGATTCCTGTCTCACATTGAGGTCTTTCATCCATTTTGAGTCTATTTTTGTGTGTGATGTAAGGAAATGGTCCAGTTTCAATCTTGTGCATGTGGCTGTCCAATTTTCCCAACACCATTTGTTGAAGAGACTGTCTTTTTTCCATTGGACATTCTTTCCTGTTTTGTCAAAGATTAGTTGACTGTAGATATGAGGGTCTATTTCTGGGCTCCCTATTTTATTCCATTGATCTATGTGTCTGTTTTTGTGCCAGTACCATACTGTCTTGATGATGACAGCTTTATAAAAGTGCCTGAAGTCTGGAATTGTGATGCTGCCAACTTTGGCTTTCTTTTTCAACATTCCTCTGGCCATTTGGGGTCTTTTCTGGTTCCATACAAATTTTAGGATTATTTTTTCCATTTCTTTGAAAAAAATTGATGATATTTTGACAGGGATTGCATTAAATGTGTAGATTGCTTTAGGTAGCATAGATATTTTCACAATATTTGTTCATCCAATCCATGAGCATGGAACATTTTTCCATTTCTTTGTGTCTTCCTCAATTTCTTTCATAAGTGCTTTATAGTTTTCTGAGTACAGATTCTTTGCCTCTTTGGTTATATTTATTCCTAGGTATCTTGTGGTTTTGGGTGCAATTGTAAAGAGGATCGACTCCTTAATTTCTCCTTCTTCTGTCTTGTTGTTGGTGTATAGAAATGCAACTGATTTCTGTGTGTTGATTTTATATCCTGACACTTTACTGAATTCCTGTACAAGTTCTAGAAGTTTTGGAGTGGAGTCTTTTGGGTTTTCCACATAAAGTATCATGCCATCTGCAAAGAGTGAGAGCTTGACATCTTTGCTGATTCAGATGGCTTTTATTTCTTTTCATTGTCTGATTGCTGAGGGTAGGACTTCTAGTGCTATGTTGAATAGCAGTGGTGATAGTGGACAGCCCTGCCATGTTTCTGACCTTAGGGGAAAAGCTCTCAGTTTTTCCCCATTGAGAATGATATTTGTTGTGGGTTTTTTCATGGATGGCTTTGATAATATTGAAGAATGTATCCTCTATCCCTACATTTGAAGAGTTTTGACCGAGAAAGGATGCTATACTTTGTCAAATGTTTTTTCAGCATCTGTTGAGAGTATCATATGGTTCTTCTTTTATTAATGTATTGTATCACATTGATTGATTTGCAGATGTTGAACCAACCTTGCAGCCTAGGAATAAATCCCACTCGGTCACGGTGAGTAATCCTTTTAATGTACTGTTAGATCCTATTGGCTAGTATTTTGGTGAGAATTTTTGCACCTGTGTTCTTCAAGGATATTGGTCTGAAATTCTCTTTTTTGATGGGGTCTTTGTCTAGTTTTGGGATCAAGATAATGCTGGCCTCATAAAACGAGTTTGGCAATTTTCCTTCTATTTCTATCTTTTGGAACAGTTTCAGGAGACTAGGTATTAATTCTTCTTTAAATGTTTGGTAGAATTCCCCTGGAAAGCCGTCTGGCCCTGGGCTCTTATTTTTTGGGAGGTTTTTGATGACTTTTTCAATCTCCCTACTGGTTATGGGTCTGTTCAGGTTTTCTATTTATTCCTGGTTCAGTTGTGGTAGTTTATATGTCTCTAGGAATGCATCCATTTCTCCCAGATTTTCAAATTTGCTGACATATATTTGCTCATAATATATTCTTATAATTGTATTTCTTTGGTGTTGGTTGTGATCTCTCCCTTTTCATTCATGATTTTATTTATTTGGGTCCTTTCTCTTTTCTTTTTGATAAGTCTGGCCAGGAGTTTATCAGTCTTATTAATTCTTTCAAAGAATTAGCTCCTAGTTTTGTTGATTTGTCTTACTGTTTTTTTTTTGTTTTTTTTTTTTTTTGTTGTTGTTTGTTTTTATTTCATTGATTTCTGCTCTGATCTTACCATTTCTCTTCTCCTTCTGGGTTCAGGCTTTCTTTTCTGTTCTTTCTCCAGCTCCTTTAGGTGTAGGGTTAGGTTGTGTACTTGAGACCTTTCCTGTTTCTTGAGAAAGGCTTGTATCACTATATACTTTCCTCTTAGGACTGCCTTTGCTGTGTCCCACAGATTTTGAACAGTTGTTTTTTCATTATCATTTGTTTCCATCAATTTTTTCAATTCTTCTTTAATTTCCTGGTTGATCCATTCATTCTTTAGTAGGATGCTCTTTAACCTCCATGTATTTGAGTTCTTTCCAACTTTCCTCTTGTGATTGAGTTCTAGCTTTAGAGCACTGTGGTCTGAAAATATGCAGGGAATGATCTCAATCTTTCGGTACCAACTGAGACCTGATTTGTAACCCAGG
Source organism: Lontra canadensis (assembly GCF_010015895.1). Taxonomy (NCBI): domain Eukaryota; kingdom Metazoa; phylum Chordata; class Mammalia; order Carnivora; family Mustelidae; genus Lontra; species Lontra canadensis. Next base: position 3,360,700 of record NW_022631000.1, read on the forward strand.
ATGTGATCTATTCTGGAGAATGTTCCATGTGCACTAGAGAAGAATGTGTATTCTGTTGCTTTGGGATGGAATGTTCTGAATATATCTGTGATGTCCATCTGGTCCAGTGTGTCATTTAAAGTCTTTATTACCTTGGTGATCTTTGGTTGGATGATCTGTCCATTTCAGTGTGGGAGGAGAGTGTTAAAGTCCTCTAGTATTATTGTATTATTGTCGATGTGTTTCTTTGATTTTGTTATTAATTGGTTTATGTAGTTCGTTGGTCCCATGTTAGGGGTGTAGGTATTTAAAATTGTTAGATCTTCTTGTTGGACAGACCCTTTGAATATGATACAGTGTCCTTCCTCATCTGTTATTATAGTCTCTGGCTTAAAATCTAATTTGTCTGATATAAGGATTGCCTCTCCAGCTTTCTCCTGATGTACATTAGCATGTTAAATTGTTTTCCACCCCCTCACTTTAAATCTGGGGTGACTTCGGGTCCAAAATTAGTTTCTTGTAGACAGCATATTGATGAGTTTTTTTTTTTTTAATCCATTGTGATACCCTGTGCCTTTTGATTGGGTCATTTAGCCTGTTTACATTCAGGGTAAGTATCAAAGATATGAATTTAGTGCCATTGTATAGCCTGTAAGATGACTGTTATTGTATATTGTCTCTGTTCTTTTCTGTTCTTTCTGTTCTGTTTTCTGTTCCTACTTTTAGGCTCTCCCTTTGCTTAGAGGATCCCTTTAAATTATTTCCTGTAGGGCTGGTTTGGTATTTGCAAATTCTTTTAATTTTTGTTTGTCCTGGAAGCTTTTTATCTCTCCTTCTATTTTCAGTGACAGCCTATTGGATATAGTATTCTTGGCTGCATATTTTCTCATTTAGTGCTCTGAATATATTATGCCAGTTGTTTCTGGCTTGCCAGGTCTCTGTGGATATTTCTGCTGCCAGTCTAATATTTCTACCATTGTATGTTACAGACTCTTGTCTGGAGTTGCTTTCAAGATTTTCTTTTTGTCACTAAGACTAGTAAGTTTTACTATTAGATGACGTGGTGTGGACCTATTTTTATTGATTTCAAGGTGGGTTCTCTGTGCCTCCTGGATTGATGCTTTTTCCCTTTGTCATACTAGGGAAATTCTCTATTATAAATTGCTCCAATATACCTTCTACCCCTCTCTCTCTTTCTTCTTCTTCTGGAATCCCAATTATTCTAATATTGTTTCATCCTATGGTATCAATTATCTCTCAAATTCTCCCCTCATGGTCCTGTAGTTGTTTGTCTTTCTTTTGCTCAGCTTCTTTATTCCCTGTCATTTGGTCTTCTATATCACTAATTCTCTCTTCTGTCTCATTTATCCTAGCAGTAAGAGCCTCTATTCTTGATTGTACCTCATTAATTCCTTTTTGATTTCAGCTTGATTAGATTTTAGTTCTTTTATTTCTCCAGAAAGTAATTTTATTTCTCCAGACAGGGTTTCTCTAATATCATCCATGCCTTTTTTTGAGCCCAGCTAGCACTTTGAGAATCTTCATTCTGAACTCTAGATCTGACATATTACCAATGTCTGTATTGATTAGGTCCCTAGCTGTTGGTACTGCCTCTTGTTCTTTTTTTTGTCCCCCCCCTGTGGTGAGTTTTTCCACCTTGTCATTTTATCCAGATAAGAATATATGAATGAGAGAATAAATACTAAAATGGTGGAAAATACCCCAGAAATATGTATGCTAACCAAATCAGAGGAGACCCCAAACCAGGGGGAGAATAAAGGGGGTAAAAAGAAATTAAAAGAAAAAAAAATATATATATATATTAGACTGGTGAATACAATAGAGACACTCACTTGATTTTGGGTATATTTTGGTTTCTTAGAAGAAACTACCTCCCAAAATTTTAAAGAAAGAAAAACTTATATATATACAGAAATAAGGGTAAACACGATGAAGGGATAGAATATGACTGTAAAGATGAAAATTAAAAAAAAATTCCAAAAAAAAGAATTGATAAAGTAAGTTGGTTGGAAGAAGAAAGAAGAAAATAAAAAGAGGAGAGAATGTGCTTAGGCTGGAGACTTGAACAAAGCCCTGTGCTAGATTTAGGGTATATGTTGATCTATTAGAAGAAATTGTACCCCAAAATTTTTAGGAAAAAAAACCCCTATATGTATACAAAAAATAAGTTTACATACAATGAAAGATAAAATAGGACTATACGAATGAAGGTTTAAAAAGTTTTTTTTTTTTTTAAGAAAGGTGTTGTTAAGATGAAGTAGTTAAAAAATGTTAAAAGAGGAAAGAGGAAAAGTTTAAAAAATTAGAATGAGAAAAAATGAAATTAAAAAAAATTAGTTAACTTTGCAAGACTAAAGAATCATGGGGAAAAAGCCATGAATTCCATGCTTTGCTTTCCCTTCCTCTGGAATTCCGCTCTTCTCCTTGATTGGTGAGCTTGGTCTTGTTTCAGTGTTCTTGCTGATCTTCTGGGGGAGGGGCCTGTTGTAGTGATTCTCAAATGTTTTTGTCCAAGGTGGTATTGCACCACCTTGCCAGGGGCTGGGCTAAATAATGTGCTCATGTTCGCTCTCAGGAGCTTTTGTTCCCTCAACACTTTCTGTAGAGCTTTGGAGGATGGGAATGAAAATGGCAGCCTCCCAATCTCCAGCCCAGAGGAGTCAAGAGCTTGGGGCTCCACTCCTTAGTGTGCCCTCAGAGAAAAGGGGTCAATCACTCCCATCTTCCGGTCTCTGGCTCAGCTCTGGGCTCACCCAGCCTGTGACTGAGGCTATCACTGATGCACAGACCTGTTGGAGTCTCCAAATCTAGCAGATTCCTGCCTCCAGAGGAGGAAGGTGAGTCTCCCTGATTCTACCACTTGTGGGGTCTCTGCTCAAAGAGCAGTGGCCTCACTGAGCTGTGGATCATGGTTTAAGGTAACCCCAAGCTGAGAGTTCACTCCTCAGCTCTGTCTCTGTAGTCAGCTTCCCTGCTCCAAAACCTGAGAGCTCTGCCACACTCAGACACCCCCAATCTTTCAATGTCCCTGTGGTCCTGAGACCACACTGTCCCTGTGTGGGCTCCACCCATGCTTAGTCTCTGGAGTGATATCCCTCAGTGGAGCAGACTTTAAAAGTTCTGATTTTGTGCTCCCCTGCTCCACTGCTTGCTGGGAGCCAGCCCCTCCCCTGCGGTCTACCTTCCCTTCACCTTGGATTCACTTCTCCACACATCCTACCTTTCAGAAAGTGGTTGATTTTCTGTTCCTAGAATTTCTGCTCTTCTTTTCTTTGATCTCCTATTGAGTTTGTAGGAGTTTGGAATGGTTTGATAACTATCTAGCTGAACTCCTGTGACCTGATGTCATTTAAGTCTGCTATTTCTCTGCCATGTTGCCTTTGCTCATATCCTGGATGTTTTTATTTCTTTTCCTTGTCTGATTGCTGAAGCTAGGACTTCGGAGTACTCTGTGGTGAAAAAGGATATCCTTGTCTTTTTCTTGTCCTTTGAGTGTTTTCCCACATTGAGTGTGGTGTTAGCTGTGGACTTTTCATGTAGCCCTTTGTTTTGTTGAAGTACGTTCCCCTTAAACCCATTTTGATGAGAGTTCTTATCATAAATGGTTGATGAATTTTATCAAGTGCATTTTTTGCATTTGGCTTTTATCCTGTTTTATTCTTTTTTGTTTAATAGAACTTCTATTTTAGTAAGAGGGAAAATAGGCATGAGTTCAGGTAGGTTTATTTTTTAATGGAAGATATGAATTTTCTCCTTTAATAGTGTCAATTTTCTCAATGTTTTTCAGTTGAGGATTGAGTGGGAAGGGGCAAGGGTGGGATATTTGTGTGCTGGTAAATGTTTAACAAATTTTCTATAAAAGCCTATCCTTTACAATTGGATCTATGATCCATCTGTAGTTATTTTTTTAGTATGATGTGAGGTAGTTAGCAAAATGCATTGTTTTACAAATGGAAATCCAATTAATTTAGTATTATTTATTAAAGTAATTAACCTTTCTCTATTAAACCACAGTGTTGCTTTTGTCAATCATCAGTTGATTGTATATCTGGGCCATTTAATCTGTTTAATTGGTCAGTTGAAAACCTTTGTTTTTCATTAAGGTTTACAAACTTGGTGATGAAGACTCAAATAAGACCTCTTGGGCCTACTTTAATAACTACCAGGAATGTTACTGAGGTCAAGTGCAGATGTCTGCTATGATATATAAGATCACCCCCAGTACCTTTGCCAAATACAGTGCAAAGTGGATAGAAACTAGTATGATGTACTGCCCAGATTCTCCTACAAGATGGGAAGTCTTATTTCTTTAGCTGCTGGAAGTACTGTCAACATTCAGCCCTTAGCTGCTAGTCCTTTTTTGGACTGCTGAAGAGAGGCAATTCACCCAACGTTACAAGTCCTTGCTGGGGTAGCCCACATCAAATGACTCCTTATTGCCTTCTGGTATCTTGGAATGGAAGCTGAAGGGTTCTGAAAGCACAAGTACTGTAGATTAATGGGATTTTTCTGTGTCTAGTGGTAGAAGCATTCTCCTTTTGGGAGCTGAGACCTCTAAATTGCAGAGCCCTGATTTTCAATAATGAGAAGCTTCATTAACTGGGGAAAATTCTCCAAGTAGGTCACCAGGAGTGATAGTAAGTGGAGCTTCAAATGCTTAGTTTCTGGACCCATGTATATATCCCATCAGAGACCTATTAGGAACCATATAGAGAAAAACAATTTGAAGTACCACATCCTGGGGCACCTGGGTGGCTCTGTCAGTTGGGTGTCTGCCTTCAGCTTGGGTCATGATCCTTGGGTCCTGGGATCTAGCCCTGCATTGGACTCCCTACTCAGTGGGGAGCCTGCTTCTTCCTCTCCCTCTGCTTGTGCTCAATCTCTCTCTGTCAAGTAAATAAATAAAATGTTATAAAAAATAAAATACCACATCCTAATGGATGGCACTCATATCCTTGTGAGGTACTGTCACTGACCTGGCATTTTAGCCGATTTTGCTTGGGACAGTGTTATATAACAAGTAGATTCCACAGTCATATACCAATTCCTGCATCTCTTATTGTTATTGCCTTGACATGAGGTGATGTTGTAATATGGAATGATGAGACAGTGAGTCAAATGTTCTCAAAGCTAACCCCTACCTGGAATATTTGCACTGTACTCTGAAAATGAATCGTTGCCTTTTCCAAGGTAGAAAGGATCTAATATAGTCAGCTTGCCACCACCTGCTTGGTTGGTCTTTGTTGTTGTGTAATAAACCTCCCCATAACTTAAACTAACAGTTTTTTGAAAGATTTTATTCATTTATTTGAGAGAGAGAGAGAGAGAGAGAGAGAGGGAGAGGGAGAGAGAGAGAGAATGGGTGGTGGGGAGGAGCAGAGGGAGAGGGAGAAGTGGAAGCAGATTCCTGGCTGAGCAGGGAGCCCAGTGTGGGGCTTGATTCCAGAACCCTGGGATCATAACCTGAGCTGAAGGCAGATGCTTAACTGATTGAGCCCCTTTAGTTGATATGACGGGTCCCCGCATATTTATAGGATTTATCTTTCACCCTGTAATGTTCTGAGAGATGCCCAGATAGTCCAAACAAATGCATATAGATTTTCTTGAGCCCCATCTTTTAATCTTCTTCCTTCCAGGACATTGATGAGTTGTGCTAAGCCATTCTCCACTGGCCACTCCTTTCTCCACCTCAAGCACATGACTATATGTACCATCAAAAGCTCTGCCTAGTGGGGATTTTCTCCCACCACTCTCTTTTAGGGTCCCCTTTCAATAGGGATGTTATTCAGTCACTGTCTACTTTGGCTTATATTCACATACTGAACCTTCTCATCCATGGACCAAGCTTAGGCATTTTCACACTTTGTAAGTGTATTAGTCAGTGTTCTTTAGAGAAACAGAACCAACAGGATATGTATAGAGAGATTTATTATGAGGAATTTGATCATGTGATTATGGGATTTGACAACTGCAACATCAGCAGAACCAATGTTCATTTTGAATCAATTTGAATTCTAAGGCTAGAAATTGCCAAAGAAATAGGAAGAGAAGATGTTCTAGTTTGAAGAATTATCTGATCCAGGGAAGGGTCATTTGAGGTTAATTTGTGATGTTCCATAGAAGAAAGCCATGGTGGAATTTTTGTTGGGATTCAACTAAATTTATAGATATTGCTGAGACATGACTCTGAGAGAATATGAATGCAAAAATGTGAAAAGGGTTAGAGGTTGTTTGAGTCATAGATGCACTGCTAATTTTTGATAGAAACAAACAAGCAAAACCTCATGTTTAAATAAATATCCTGAAATTCAGCAGCCAGATTTTTTTCTTCTGATGGGAAGTTTTTCTTGAGCCACAGAGTAAATTTCCAGAAGTTCTGCTTTGGATCTTTCTGAATGCACTGTCTCTGAGTATTTATTTTTACATATTGTAATTTATTTTAATGGCTCAGAGAGATGCAGTAGGAGATCTAGGAACAAAGTGTAGTGGACATTGTGATGAGTTGCTTAAATTCCTCTTTAGAAGCAAATTCTTATTAGCTTCTGGAAGTGCTGTCAGAAAACAGCCCCCAGCTGTCAGCCCACTCTGTGGGAAATGTCTCCGCTGATGGCTCACCTCTTCCTCCCCAGGGAAGCTCACACTCAAATGTGAGGGCCTGGGAATGTAAATGTCCTCTTACCCCAGCGTGGGACAGTCCTGGCTTGAGACTTTCTCATGGTGGGCTGAGGCCTTCATGGAGACATTACTGTAGAATAAAATACACACAGAAGTAGTGAGCACTGGGTATTATATAAGACTGATGAATCACAGGCCTGAACCTCTGAAACCAATAATACAGCATATGTTAATTGAATTTAAATAAAAAAAAATTTTTTAGAAGTGTACATGGATAAGCAGATTGTCACAAAGTAAATATATCTAGTAACTTTACCATTAGCTCTAAACACATCTCATGTCCTCTCTTCAGCAATAGTCACTTTTTCTTCTTGAAAGTTAATCACTACTCTGATTTCCAACATCAAAAATAAAATTTGAAGTATGATTGTCATATGAAATGCACAGATATTAAATGTAGAGTTCCAGGGACGCCTGGGTGTCTCAGTTGGTTGGACGACTGCCTTCGGTTCAGGTCCCGGGATCGAGTCCCACATCGGGCTCCCAGCTCTATGGGGAGTCTGCTTCTCCCTCTGACCTTCTCCTCGCTCATGCTCTCTCTCCCTGTCTCGCTCTCAGATAAATAAATAAAAATCTTAAAAAAAAATGTAGAGTTCCATAAAATTTGACAAATGCATACACTTATGTAATCCACAACCCTATCAAAATAGAGAATGTTTTTGAAATCCCAGGGAGATGACCATATCCCTTTCCAGTCCATCCTTATTCCCAGAAGCAACTACTAATTTTGGTTTCTATCACCATAAATTACTTTTGCATGTCTTAAAAGTTCATATAATTAGAAGCATATAGGTTTTTTGTTTGTTTGTTTTGTTTTTTTTTTTTTGGTGTGTGTATCTGACTTCCTTTCACTTAGCATAATGTCTTTGACTTCAATTCTTGCTGTTGTATCAGTAGTTTATACCCTTTTGTGGCTGAGTAGCATGTCACTGTATGAATAGACCATAGTTTACCTATTTTCCTTTTGATGGACACCTGGGCTGTTTTTAGTTTTTGGTTAAAATAAATAAAGCTGTTGTGAATCTTGTACAAGTGTTTTTGTAAACGTAAGTTTTCATATCTTTTGGGTAAATACCTATGAATAGAACTGATGAGTCACAGGGAGAATGTATGTTTAGCTTTTTTAAAAGCTGACAGTCTGGCTCAGTGGGTTAAAGCCTCTGCTTTCGGCTCAGGTCGCGATCCTAGGGTCCTGGGATCGAGCCCCGCATCGGGCTCTCTGCTCAGCAGGGAGCCTGCTTCCTCCTCTCTCTCTCTCTCTGCCTGCCTCTCTGACTACTTGTGATCTCTGTCTGTCAAATAAATAAATAAAATATTAAAAAAAAAAATAAAAGCTGACAGTCTCCATTTTACACAGGTATCTATAATATATGAGAGTTCTGATTGTTCTATGTCCTTGCTAATGTTTGGATTTGTCAGTCTTTTTAATTTTATCCATTCTAGTGGGAGTGTAGTGGTAATCACAGTGGTTTTCTTTCTGCATTTTTCAAAAAGTTAAAGTATAGTTGACATACACTATTAAATTAGTTTTAGATACACAACATAGTGATTCAAAAAAATTCTATACATTATGAGATGCTTGCCAAGGTAGGTGTAGTTCCCCTCTGTTACCATAGAATGTCATTGCATTATTACTAACTATATTTCCTATGCTGTACTTTTTCATCCCTGTGACTTATTTATTTTATAACTGGAAGTTTGTACCTCTTAACTTTACCTATTTCACCTAATACTCTACCTCACTGCCTCTGAAAACAACCAGTCTGTTCTCTGTGTTTATGACTCTGTTTCTTTTTGTTGTTGTTCATTTGTTTTATTTTTCAGATTTCACATATAAGTGAAATATATTGGTCTTTCTCTGTCTGGCTTATTTCACCTTAGCATGGCACCTTCTATATCCATATAGGATGTCACAAATGACGAGATCTCATTCTTATTTTTATGGCTGAGCTCAAAAAATATATTCTTATTTCTTTACAATAGATATACAAATATTTATCATCGTTATCCATTCATCTATTAATGGCCACCTGAGTTGCTTCCATATCTTTGCTACTGTAAATAATGCTGCAATAAACATGGGGCTGCTTATATCTTTTCAAATTACTATTTTTGTTTTCTTTGGGTAGATATCTAAAAGTGGAATTATGGGTTCCCTTATGGTATTTCTATTTTTATTATTTATTTATTTATTTATTATTTTTGACAGAGAGAGAGAGCACAAGTAGGCAGAGAGGCAGGAAGAGAGAGAGGGGGGAAGCAGGCTCCCCGCCGAGCAGAGAGCCCGATGCAGGGCTTGATTCTAGGACCCCAGGATCATGACCTGAGCCGAAAGCAGAGGCTCCAACCCACTGAGCCAGCCAGGCACCCCTCTTTTTTTAATTTTTGAGAAATTTTCATGCTGTTACACCAATTTACATTCCCACCAACAGTGCACAAGTGTTCCTATTTCTCCACATCATCACCAAGACTTGTTATTTCTTGTCTTTTTGATACTAGCCATTATAACAGATGTGAAGTACTACTATCTCATTGTAGTTTTAATTAGCATTTCTCTGGTGATAAGTGATGTTGAGCATCTTTTCATGTGTCTTTTGGCCATCTGTATGTCTTCTCTGGAAAAATGTTTATTCAAGTCATTTGCCCATTTTTAAATTGGATTATTCGTGTTTTTGGTTTTAAGTTGTATGAGTTATGTTTTATGTTTTGGGTAATAACCTTTTATCAGGTATATAATTTGCAAATATCTTTTCCTATTCAGTTAGGTTGCCTGTTCATTTCATTGATCATCACCTTTGCTATACAAAAGGTTTTTAGTTTGATGTAGTCTCAAAAGTTTATTTTTGTTTCCCTTGCCTGGGAGACAGATTCAGAAAAATATTTCCAAGACTAAGGTCCAAGTGAATAAATGTCTATGACTTCTTTAAGGTATTCTATGGTTTCAGGTCTCACATTTATTTCTGGGCTCTCCATCCTGATTTTTTTTTTTTTAAGATTTTATTTATTTATTTGACAGAGATCACAAGTAGGCAGAGAAGCAGGCAGAGAGAGAGGGAAGCAGGCTCCCTGCTGAGCAGAGAGCCTGACGTGGGCCGCGATCCCAGGACCCTGAGATCATGACCTGAGCCGAAGGCAGAGGCTTAACCCACTGAGCCACCCAGACGCCCCTCTCCGTCCTGTTTTATTGATCTATATGTCTATTTTTCTGCCCATACTATACTGACTTGATTATTATAGCTTTGCGGTATAGTTTGAATACTGATATTAACTATGGTATTTTTCTTTTCTTTTCTTTTTTTTTTTTTTTGTGGTTCCTTACAAGTTCTACTATTTTTAGTTCTAATTCTGTGAAAAATACCATTAGTATTTTTATAGGGATTGTGTTAAATCTATAGATTGCTTTGGGTTGTATGGACATTTTAACAATAGTAATTTTTTCAATCTATGACCAAGGTATATTTTTCCATTTATTTGTGTCATTTACTTTACTTTTCTTTTTTTAATGTTTTAAAAGATTTTATTCATTTATTTGACAGAACTAGAGAGCACAAGCAGGTGGAGCAGCAGAGGGAGAGGGAGGGCTAAGCAGGGAGCCCAATGCGAGACTGGATCCCAGGATCCTGGGATCATGACCTGAGCTGAAGGCAGATGCTTAACCATCTGAGCATCCAGGTGCCCCTATTTGTGTCATTTTCAATTTCTTTCATCAGTGTCTTATAGCTTTCAAAGTACAGGTCTTTCACCTCCTTGGTTACATTATTCCTAGGTATTTTATTCTTTTTTGGTGCAAATGCAAATGGGATCATTTTCTTAATTTCTTTTTCTCCTAGTTAGTTATTAGTGCATAAAACAACAGATTTCTGTATATTGATTTTTTGTTCTGCTACTTTACTAAATTATTTGTTCTAATGATTTTTGGGTGGAGTCTTTCTTTAGGGGTTTTTGTATATAGTATGTCATCTGCAAATAGTGACAGTTTTACTTCTTCCTTACTAATTTTGATGACTTTGAGTTCTTTTCCTTGTCTGAATGCTGTGGCTAAGAAGTTTTCTGTACTGTATTGAATAAAAGTGGTGATAGTGGACATTCTTGTCATGTTCCCCGTTTTAGAGCAAAAGATTTCAGCTTTTCCACATTGAGTGTTATCTGTGGTTTTTGTTTTGTTTTGTTTTTATATGGCCTTTGCTATGTTGAAATATTTTCCCTCTAAACCCATTTTGTTGGAAGTTTTTATCATGAATAGATGTTGAATTTTGTTAAGTGCTTTTTCTCCATCTACAGAGATGGGTCATACGATTTTTATCCTTTATTTTGTTACAGTGGTATACCACACTGATTGACTTACATATACTGAACTATTCTTGCATCTTTGGAATAAATCTCCCTTGATCATGATGAATGAACTTTTAATGTATTTTTAAATTCAGTTTGCTAATATGTACTGAGGATTTTTACATCTATATTCATGAGGGATATTGGTCTGTAATTTTTTTATTTTGGTAGTGTCTTTGGTTTTGGTAACAAGGTAATGTAGAATGAATTTGGAAGCATTTCTTTCTTTTCTTCTTTTTGGAATAGTTAGAGAAAGATAGGTATTAACTATATATTTTTTAAAAGATTTATTTATTTATTTATTTGACAGAGATCACAAGTAGGCAGAGACACAGGTAGAGAGAGAGAGAGAGGAGGAAGCAGGTTCCCCACAGAGCAGAGAGCCCGATGTGGGCTCGATCCCAGGACCCCGGGACCACGACCCGAGCCGAAGTCAGAGGCTTTAATGCACTGAGCCACCCAGGTGCCCCGGTATTAGCTCTTCTTTAAATATTTGGTAGAATTCACCTGTAAAGACATCTGGTCCTGGATTTTTGTTTGAAGTTTTTAAATTACTAGTTCAATTTTGTTGCTAGTAATCAGTCTGTTCAGATTTTCTATTTTTTCCTGATTTAGTCCTGGAAGATTGTATGTTTTTAGGAGTTTACCCATTTCTCATAGGTTGTCAAATTAGTTGGCATATAATTTTTCATGGTAGTTCCTTCTAAACACTTTATATTTCTGTGGTGTTGGTAGTAACTTCTCTTTCATATCTGATTTTATTTTTTTGAGTACTTTTTCTTTTTTTCTTAATGAATCTGGTTAAATGTTTATCAATTTTGTTTACCTTTTCCAAAGAACAAACTCTTAGTTTCATTGACTTTTTTCTAATTTTTTTAAGTCTCTCATTTCATTTATTTTCAATCTGATCTTTATTATTTCCTTCCTCCTACTAATTTTGGGCTTTCTCTGTTCTTCTTTTTTTTCAGTTCCTTCACGTGTAAAGTTAGATTTTTATTTCAGATTTTTCTTGTTTCTTGAGCTAGGCCTGTACCACTATAGATGCCCCTCAGACTGCTTTTGTTATGTCCTATAGATTTGAACAGTTGTGTTCCCATTTTTATTTGTTCATGTAATATTTGATTTCCTCTTTGATTTCTTCATTTGACCCATTGGTAATCTAGTAGCATGGTTTTTAGCCTGCATGTGTTTGGTTTTTATTTTTTCATTTTTTTTTTCTTGTAATTGATTTTTAGTTTCATACTGATATGGTTGAAAAAGATGGCTGATATAATGATTTCCATCTTCTTAAATTTATTTAGACTTGTTTTGTGGCTTAATGTATAATCTATTCTGGAAAATATTCCATGTGCACTTGAAAAGAATGTGTCTTCTAATGTTTTTGGGTGGAATGTTTTATATATATATATGTTAAATCCATCAGGTCTATTTGTCATTCATAGTTGCTGTTTTCTTATTGATTTTCCATCTGGATATTCTACCCATTTATGTGAGTATGGAATTGAAGTCTCCACTATTATCAAATTACTGTGAATTTCTCCTTTATGTTTACTTATATTTCCTTTATTTCTTTAGGTGTTTGTATATTGGGTACATATTTACAATTGTTACATGCTCTTGTTGTACTGATCCCTTTACATTATGTAATGTCTTTTTTTTTGTTTCTCATTACAGTCTTTGTTTTAAGCCTTTTTTGTTTGATATAAGTATTACTACCCTGACTTCCCACCCCTCACTCCCACTTCTATTTAGAGGGAATATCTTTGTTCATCCCTTCACTTTCAATTTGTATGTATTTTTAGTTCTGAAGTGTCTCTTGTACGCAGCATATACCTGTGTCATTTTTTTAAAATACATTCAGTTACCCAGTGCCTTTTGATTTGAGCATTTAGTCTATTTACATTTAAAGTAATTGTTGATAGGTATACACTAATTGCCATTTTATATATTGTTTCTGGTTGTTTTTGTAGTTATTATCTATTCCTTCCTTCTCTTGCTCTTTTCCTTTGTGATTTGATGATTTTTTTTAATGTTATGCTCTGATTCTTTTCAGTTTATTTTTTGTGTATTTATTACAGGTAATTGGTTTGTGGTTACCATGAGGTTTATATACAACATTTTATGTACATAGAACTTTATATTAAATTGATAATTGCTTAAGTTCAAACATTCTTAAAAGTACTACGTTACTCCCCTCTGCATATCTTGGATATATCATATTTTACATCTTTTTTATTTTGTATATCCCTTAATTTTTTAGTTATGATTTATTTTACTATTTTTGTCTTTTAACCTGTACATTAGCTTTCTAAATGATCTACTACTTTTACTGTATGTTCACTTTTACCAGTGAAATTTTTTCTTTTCATAGGTTTCTTTTAGTTATGGCTTTTTCTTCTCTACTTAAAGAAGTCTCTTTACCATTTCTTGTAATGATGGTTTAGCAATGATAAGCTCCTTTAACTTTTGTTTGTCTGAGAAACTCTTTATCTCTCCTTCATTTTTGAATAATTGCTGGGTAGAGTATTCTCGGTTGTAGCTTTATTCCTTTAAGAACTTTGAATATATCATGCACTGTGTTCTGTCTTGCAAAGTTTTTGCTGAAAAATCAGGTGATAGCCTTATGGGATTTCCTTTGTACTTAAATATTTGTTTTTTTCTTGCTGCTTTTAAGACCCTCTATCTTTAATTTTTGTTATTTTCTTTTTTAATTTAAAGTCAATTAGCCAACATATAGTACATCATTAGTATTTTAAAATAACATATAATGTATTATTTCTTTCAGGGGTACAGGTCTGTGATTCATCAGTCTTATGTAATTCACAGCACTCACTGTAACACATAGCCTCTCCAGTGTCCTTCACCCAGCCACCCCGTCCCTCCCACCCCCTCTCCTGGAGTAACCTCAGTTTGTTTCCTGAGATTAAGAGTCTCTTATGATCTATATCCCTCTCTGGTTTTGTCTTGCTTCATTTTTCCCTCCCTTCCCCTATGATCCTCTGTCTTTTCCCCAAATTTCTCAAATCAGTGAGATTATATAATTGTCTTTCTCTGATTGGCTTATTTCTCTTAGCATAATAGCCTCTAGTTCCATCCACATTGTTGCAAATGACAAGATTTCTTTTTTTTGATGGCTGCATAATATTCCATTTTGTATCAACACCACACTTTCTTTATCCATTCATCTGCCAATGGACATCTAGGCTCTTCCATAGTTTGGCTGTAAACATTGGGGTGCATGTGACCTTTCAGATCATTACATTTGTATCTTTAGGGTAAATACCCAGTAGTACAATTGCTGGGTCAGAGGGTAGCTCTATTTTCAGCTTTTTGAGGAAGCTCCATACTGTTTTCCAGAGTGGCTGCACCAGCTTGCATTCCCTCCAACAGTGTAGGAGGGTTCCCCTTTCTCCACATCCTCACCAACACCTATCATTTCCTGATTGGTTCCTTTTAGCCATTCTGACTGGTGTGAGGTGTATCTCCTTATGGTTTTGATTTGTATTTCCCTGATGCCAAGTGATGTGGAGCACTTCTTCATGTGTGTGTTGGCCATTTGGACATCTTCTTTGAAGAAATTTCTGTTCATATCTGCTGCCCATTTCTTGATTGGATTATTTGTTCTTTGGATGTTGAGTCTGATAAGTTCTTTATAGATTTTTGGATACTAGCCCTTTATCTGATATGTTGTTTGCAAATATCTTCTCCCATTCTGTCAGTTGTCTTTTGGTTTTGTTGACTGTTTCCTTTGCTGTGCAAAAGTTTTTGATCTTGATGGAGTCCTAATAGTTCATTTTTGCCCTTGCTTCCCATGACTTTGGCGATGTTTCTAGGAAGAAGTTGTTGTGGCTGAGTTCAAAGAGCTTGCTGCTTGGTTTTCTTCAAGAGTTTTGTCGGATTCTTGTTTCACATTGAGGTCTTTCATCCATTTTGAGTCTACTTTTGTGTGTGGTGTAAGGAAATGGTCCAGTTTCATTCTTCTACATATGGCTATCCAGTTTCCCCAACACCATTTGTTGAAGAGACTGTCTTTTTTCCATTGGACATTCTTTCCTGCTTTGTCAAAGATTAGTTGACCCTAGAGTTGAGGGTCCATTTCTGGGCTCTCTATTCTGTTCCAGTGAACTATGTGTCTGTTTTTGTGTCAGTACCATAATGTCTTGATGATTACAGCTTTGTAATAGAGCTTGAAGTCTGGAATTGGGATGCTGCCAACTTTGGATTTTTTTTTTTTTTCAACATTCCTCTGGGTTTTGGGGGTCTTTTCTGGTTCCATACAAATTTTAGGATTTTTTTCCATTTCTTTGAAAAAAGTTGATGGTATTTTGATAGGGATTGCATTAAATGTGTAGATTGCTCTAGGTAGCAGAGACATTTTCACAGTATTTGTTCTTCCAATGCATGAGCATGGAAAGTTTTTCCATTTCTTTATGTCTTCCTCAATTTCTTTCATAAGTGCTTTATAGTTTTCTGAGTACAGATTCTTTGCCTCTTTGGTTATATTTATTCCTAGGAATCTTATGGTTTTGGGTGCAATTGTAAACGGGATTGACTCCTAAATTTCTCCTTCTTCTGTCTTGTTGTTGGTATATAGAAATACAACTGGTTTCTGTGCATTGATTTTTTTTGTGTGTGTGTGTGTGTGTGTGTGTGTGTGTGCATTGATTTTATATCCTGACACTTTTCTAAATTCCTGTTTGAGTTCTAGCAGTTTTGGAATGGAGTCTTTTGGGTTTTCCACATAAAGTATCATATCATCTGCAAAGAGTGAGAGTTTGACTACATCATTAGTTTTTGATATAGTGTTCAATGATTCATTAGTTGTATATAACACCCAGTGCTCATCACATCATGTGCCCTCCTTAATGCCCATCACCCAGTTCCCCATTCTTCCACCTGCCTCTCTTTCTGCAACCCTCAGTTTTTTCTCAGAATTATGAATTGTCATGATTTGTCTCCCACTATGATTTCTTCCCATTCAGTTTTGACTTATTTCACTTAGCAATTATTATGTGTCTTTGTGTGGATCTCCTTGAATTCATCTCAACTGAGGCTCTCTGTGCTTTCTGGGCCTGGATGTTATTTCCTTTCCCAGGTTGGAGAGTTTTCAGCTATTATTTCTTCAAATAAATTTTTTGCTTCTCTCTTTCTCTCTTCTCCTTCTGGGACCCTACAATGCAAATATTATTATGCTTGATGAAGTTGCAGAAGTCTTTTGACCTATCCTCATCTTTAAAATATCTCTTTTCTTTTCTGCATTTTAAAAGATTTTATTTATTTGAGAGAGAGAGAGAGAGAGAGAGAGAGAGAATGAGCTGGGTGGAGGGGCAGAGGGAAAAGGAGAAGCAGACTCCCCGCTGAAGGGGGAGCCTGATATGGAGCTTGATCTCAGGACCCTGAGGTCATGACCTATGCCAAAATCAGACACTTAACTGACTGAACCACCAAGGAGGCCCTAAAAAAATCTCTTTTCTTTTTTGTGGTAGAGGTAGATTGCTTTCCACTATCCTGTCTTCCAGATCACTCATCTTTTCCTCTGCTTCCTTTACTGATGATTCCCTCTAGTGTATTTTTCATTTCAGTTATTGTGTTCTTCAGATCTGAGTCTTTTTTATATTTTCTATCCCCTTTGAAGTTCTCACTGAGTTTAAACACTTTTCACTCAAGTTCAGTGAGTATCTTTATTACCATTATTTTAAACTCTTTATCAGGTAGATTGCTGTCTCTATTTCATATACCTTTTGTTCTCTGGTTTTGTCTCATTCTTTCATTTGGAACATAGTACTCTATCTTCTCATTTTGTCTGACTTGCTGTGTTTATTTTTATGTATTATGTAAGTCAACTTTTTGTCTCCTGGTTGTGAAATTAGTGGCCTTATATAGAAAGCATTTTGTGAAACCTGATAGCACAATCTTTCCTGGCAACCAGAATGAGGTGGTCCATGGTTATTTCTTTTGTGGGCTCCTTACACCTTTCTTTTGTGGCTGGGCCATGACTACTGTGGGCATGCTGGTGGGTGGTAGTAGCTCTCAACCTGGTTTTCTGCAGTGACTAGCTATGACTACTGCAGGTGCACTGGTGGGACAGTGGTTACAGCAGGCATGGTTGGCTGAGAGGCCTCATTGTAGCTATTGTAGTCATGCTGATGGGTGGGGTTAGCTTTGCCCTTCACTGGGGCAGGAGTCTCTTTGGAAGGGCATCAGTCCTGACCAGGGCTACTCACTGAGTGTGTTAGGGTGGCAGTTGCTTTCAGGGGTTTGGGGGGGGCACTGGTCCCTACTGAAGCTGCTCAGTGGGTGTGGTGGGTTGGGAGCTGCATTGGAGGGGGATTTGATTGGTGGGGGTTGGTTAGGTGTGGTGAATCTGTAAGGGAGTGCTTAGGTGGGGCAGGTAGTGTTAGCAAAGTAAATTGTAGGGTGTCAGAACTGGTTCCTGCAGTGTCTGGAGAGTAAGGCTTAGGATGGCAAGAAAAATGGTGTCTGCCAACACTTCCATTCCTAGAGAAAGCTCCTGTATATCCCCGCCCCTGTGGCACATGTCCTGAAATTAACCAATGAATTTTCACATATAACTCTACTTGTTTTTAAACTGATGCTTCTGTGTTGGGTCTTGGGCTGAGTTATATAGTGTGCTGGTCCTTGAAGCATGAAGACTCACTTTCCTGCAGCTCTCCAACACTCCTGAAGTTAAGGGCTAATAATTTTCAAAGCCAGATGTTACAGAGTCTTGTCTTCCTGGTGCAGATGTCCAGGGTCAGCATACCTGGTATGAGGCTTAATCTTCTTGCTCCTCTAACTGTGTGATACTGCTACTGCATGTGGGTTGCCTCACTGGGAGTTCTGTTCCCAACTGTGTTTCTGTCCATTTTACCCCATTGATGTGGTCTTTCTTTGTGTCTAGCTGTGAAATATCTGTTATGATAGTGTTCAGGTTATTTTTAGAGTGAGTTGCATTACATGTTGTTTTGCTTTGGTGTTTGTGTGTAGAGGAGATGAGGTAAGGAGCCTCCTACTCTGCCATTTTCTTCTGATCTCCCCTGTTATTTCTATTTTAAACAATCAACAGACTTTTAAAGAGATTTAAAAATATATGTATGAATAATTTTTGAAAGATTTTACATATTTTCCAATATATTTACCCTTTGTGCTGTTTCTTTTTTTTTTAATTGAAGTATAGTTGACACACAATGTTGTATTAATTTCAGGTGTACAATGTAGTGATTCAACAAGTCTTTACATTATGCTATGCTTGCCACAAGTGTAGCTCCTATCTGTCACCATATAATGCTATTACAATACCATTGACTATATTTCCCATGATGTACTTTTATCTCTGTGACTTATTCATTTCACAACTGGACACCCATATGTCCTACCCCCCTCCACCCATTTTGCCCATTTCCCCACCTCCCTACATTCTGGCAGTCACCAATTTATTCTCTGTATTTATGGGCCTATTTCCCCTTTTTGTTTATTTTTTTGTTTTGTTTTTTAGATTCCATATATAAGTGAAATCATAAGGTGTTTGTCTTTCTTTGTCTGGCTTATTTCACTTAGCATTAATACCTTCTAGGTTCATCCATGTCGTTGCAAAAGGCAAGATCTCACTGTTTTTTTTTTATGGCTGAGTAATATTCCATTATACTGGAATGGTATATAAATATATACCATACATATCATTGTGAAATACCACATCTTCTTCAACCATTCATCTATCAATGGACCCTTGAATTGATTCCATATCTTGGCTATTATAAATAGTACTGCAGTAAACATAGGGGTGCATATGTCATTTTGGATTAGTGTTTTTGTATTCTTTGGTAAATACACAGTAGCAGAATTACTGGATTTATGCTATTTCTATTTTTAATTTTCTGAGAAAGCTCTATACTGTTTCCCATATAGCCCCACCAATTTATATTCACAGCAACAGTGCAAGGATTCCCCTTTTTCCACATCCTCACTTACACTTACTATTTCTTATCTTATTGATACTAGCCATTCTAACAGATGTGAAGTGATATACTGATTTTGATTTGTATTTCCCTAATGATTAGTATTCCGGCCTGCTTGCTAACTCTATTTCCCAATGAATTACTTGTGCCACCTGAACAATCCAGTACAATCCAGAACCTGGACCTGTATTAAAGTTCCCCCATTAAATCCCTGCCTCTCAGGAGTCATTGAAACCAATGAGGTTGCTTTGAGAAAATATTTATTTGTTCCTTCATGGGGAAAGAGGATATTGAATATGAAACTTCCCATGCTGCAGTGCTTTCTACATTTGATTTTCCACTTGATAGCTATGTCAGCTCTTTGGGCAGGGTTATCTGCTGGCTTTTAAAAATGTAACTATCGTATGAAAGAAAGTATTGACACTAATAGGAAACAACTTATAAAGAGGAAATGATGAAGGGAAAGAGGAAGCTGATGGGCACGAAAAAAGTACTGTCAGCAGTTTCAACTGAGACTAGTCTAATTAATGTCTAAAGCTTTGAGGTTGTAAAGAATCCAAGAGAGAAAATCCCTTGTCCATTCTTGTTCCTGTTCCCCAGCAGGACAAAAAATAATTTGGGAGCATTACTTCATGTTTGTGGGTTAGATTAGAAGTTGTGAGGGGGTATCTCAGTTATCATTTACTGTAAGAGTATTGAGAAAAAAAATTCTAAATAGCACTGTTGCCTCTGAAATTGGGAGAATTTTTAGGTTAAATAAAGTCTGACTGTTTCAGGGGATTACTCTAGCCACAAATTGGAGAATAAAAGTAGAGATAAGGCATTTGTAGTAATTTTCTTCATGGAGTAGAGGGTAAGTGAATACCTGAATCACAAAGATCTTTCTATGGGAGAAAATCTTTTTTTTTTTTTTATATATGCTCTTGTTAAAGTAAAAATAAAAACGACTAGTTCTCTTCTCTTTTATAAAATAATATCTATTAACTGGTCAGCCCAATAAGCAACGAAAGCAAAGCAAAACAAAACAAAACAGATGAATCACAAAACACACTTTGATTGTACCCCAAATAAAACTTCATGTTTAATAACAGTTTTAGCCAGGAAAAAACTTAAAGCCTGCATTTACTCAAATATGAAGCTCTTGGGGTTAGAAGCATGGCTATTCATATTGAAATCCTTAGGGTCTTACACAATGTTTGGGATATAATAAGTTTTTTAATGAATGTTTGAATAAACACATTGATGAATAAACTGGAAATAAGTCAAGCAGAGAGAGTCAATTATCATATGGTTTCTCTTATTTGTGGGACATAAGGAGTAACACAGAGGACATGGGGAGATGGAGAGGAGAAGGGAGTTTGGGGAAATTGGAGGGGGAAATGAACCATGAGAAACTGTGAACTCTGAGAAACTAACTGAGGGTTTTGGAGGGGAGGGTGGTGGGAGGTTGGGTGAGCCTAGTGGTGGGTATTACGGAGGCACGTATTGCATGGAGCACTGGGTGTGGTGCATAAACAATGAATTCTGGAACACTGAAAAGAAATTAAAAAATAAATAGAAATTTAAAAAAAAGAAACAGAGAAAATCTACAACTGACTATTATATGACAGCATGTTGCCATATTACTGTAGAGAAGTGGAAAAAGTCCCATAGTCATCATGGCCAAGTGAATGCCTGATAATTTTGATGTTGGCAAGGCCCTGGCAGTTACCACCAACCCTACCCACCAGTGGGAAAAAGAATACAGAGTCTAACCCTAATCTACACTTCTAGCTGTATCTGTCAGTATCCCTCATATGAACTCTCCCCTTTGGATAAACTGTTCTACTCATTATTCTCTGAATACCCCGTATTCTCTTGCTTCTTCAAGCCTTTGTTTACATTGAACATGAAATGTATTTCTCTGCATATTTGCTTACAAAATCCTACCTATTCTTTCAAGTCTGTCTCAAACACCAAATATTTCAAGAAGATCCTCCAATCATAGCCATTCTAAGTAAGACTGACTTAGACCACTGATTATATTTTTGGCCACATAACATTGATTATATACTCCCTTACATTGTAGTTATTTTAGAGAGCAAAAAATCCATCGTAGACATCATTTTTCCCCTTCATAAATCATTGGAATTTGGTGAATTGACTGATAGATTAATTCAGCATTACGTACTAATTGATTAATCTTATCATTTGCCTTATAGGCATCATGAAGAAGGCAATGGTACTTTAAATGTTAGAAGTTTAAAGACTACTAAGGGAGACGGAATATATAAAAACAGCTGCAAAACAATGTAAAATGTAAAAAAAAACCCCATACAAATTATGGGATTGAAAGTGTTGATAACATACTTCCATATTTGGAGATAACAGGAAAATTTATTTAAGAAGGTGAATTTTAGGGCACCTGGGTGGCTCAGTGGGTTAAAGCCTCTGCCTTTGGCTCAGGTCATGATCCCAGGGTCCTGGGATCTAGCCCCACATCGGGCTCTCTGCTTGGTGGGGAGCCTGCTTCCCTTCCTCTCTCTCTGCCTGCCTCTCTGCCTACCTGTGATCTCTGTCAAATAAATAAAAATCTTAAAAAAAAGAAAGTGAATTTTACTTGGTTTTGAAGAAAAGATGGGATTAAGGCATGGATGGACATTTCAGAGAAAAGAAATGGTGTAAACTAACTGAGAACATAGGATAGGGAAGTAGTGATTTTTTGAAAACAAAGTATTTCAATTGGGTTTAGGCTTTATGTTTTTAGAAATAAAGGTAGAAAGATAGTCTGTTTTTTTATACACTAAGAAATTAAGACTTCTTGGTAATCAAAGATATCTGCAAGAGGAGTTATTTGATCAGAGTTGTACTTCCAGGTTAGACTAACACAAATAGGACTGTACTTTGTAGAAAGGGAGAAATTGAAGGATGAGTGGATTTTCTAGTCTATGCAGAAGTAATGAGAGCAGGGTAGTGGCACTGGGAATGAAGATGAGAGGACTGTTTTAAATATAAGGCTCAGATCTGATCAGACGAACCAAGCCATTGATTGTCAGGTTGCAATGGTGACAGAGTCAAAGACAGTAAGGAGGCTTTGATCCTGGGTAACTGGGTAGCTAAGTATGTTATAAATTAAACTGCAGAATACAGAAGGGAATATATTTGTAAATGAGTATCTTAAATGTAATAATTGACATAATTGGTTTGAGGTGTTTTATAGGGAAATTGAGGTGGAGATGTCTCTCATGTCAATTGGAAATGCTGAACCTACATGTAGCAGAGACAGGAGGGCTGAAGATGGTCAGGAACCATATTTCTATAAGGCATAGTTCAAGCCATAATATTGATTGAGAATGTTATGGGAGTATAAGCAAGAACAGGCAAAAGCTCCAAAGGTATATCTTTGGGGTAAGCCTGCATTTAGGGGCCAAGAGCAGAAAAAAGATTAAGTGGGCAGAGAAGACTGGGTTGTAGATACAGGAGGAACACTGAAAAAGTGTTGTGTTATAAATGACAACAGAGGAGCAGACTTTCAAGAAAGGATGATCTGTTGTGATAAATATTCACAGAGTTGTAGAAGTGAAAGAGCATTTGGTTTGTTACTATATGATTAGATAATGAATACTGACAGTCTAGTTTCACCCTTGATGGTAGTGTAATAAAGTAAAACAGGGCAAAAATCAGATTACCAGAAGTTAAGAGTGAGTTAGGAATGAGGGGAATGGAGGTTGTAAGTACTTGAAAGAGTTTGAGGCTGAAGGGACGGAGAGACATACGAACAACATTTCAGGAAAAATAGAAGGTTTCTTTACCTTTTTTGTTGTGGTGGTGGCAGTGGTTTTCTTTTGAGAATGAAGAAACATTTGACAGGCTTAATTGAAAGTGAAGATATAAAAGTACCATTTGAACAGAATGCTTTTTAAGAGGTTGCCTCATAGAGAATATTTCTATGGCTATCCGTCACCAAAACAAAACAAACCACCATGACAGCAGGTCTTTCAGCATTAAATAGAACACATAATGGTAGTACCTGAGCATATTATTTGTAAAAAGGCAAATTACATGCTGAAATCACTCACCTTATAAGATTACAAAAGGATTGTTGGATTGTTTTGGGTACTAATTTCTCAAGTGTTTCTTTATAGGTCATTAAAGGCTCAACAGTGTAAACAACTAAATACTATAACATTTCAATCTACTTCCAATTAAGTGTCACCAGAAATTAAGATAAAACAAACCTTTATTAAAGATGAAAAAGGGACATTTACATTTTGGGTTTAATATTATTTACTCTACCAGAAAGGAAGCTAAATCACTCTTCTGATCTGTTCAATATAAGATTCTTGGAACCCTGAAGCCCATCAGAAAAGTCATGTGAACCACCTCATTGTGCTGAAATGTGGCAAGGAGATGACTTATCACTCTAGGAAGTTTTGAATGCATATCATTTCCAAGAAAATTAATGATGTACCCAAAAGCTGCATTTTACTGCAGAAAGTGCTATCTAAAATAATAGAGAAATAATTAGCCCTACAATAATGTACAAATTTGTCCTGCCTCACAAATTTTAAAAGCAAAACCTAAAATGATCAAACTGTTCCCAAGTAACTTAAGTGCATCCTAGAAGAAAGGTTGAGTATTCAAAAAATGCCAAAATATGCAGCATTCTATGAAATAAAATGCATGTACAGCAATCCATAAAGAATTACCTGGCATGAAAAGAATCAGGGAAATATAACTCATTATGAGAAGAAAAATAAAACCAGTTCATAACTGGCACAGATGTTAGAATTAGCAGGTAGGTATATATACAATTATTAGAACTGTATTGTGTAGTTCAATAAAGTAAATAAGGACACAGAAGTCATAAAAAGTCCCAGATCAACTTCTAGAGATGAAAATTACAATGTATGAGATAATAAATACACTGGATGGGATTAATGGCAGATTAGACATTGCAGAAAAAATAATGAACTTGAAGACATAGCAATAGAAGCAATTAAAAAATGAAATGGTCAAAGGGAATAAAAAAATAAATGGAACATCCTGAGCTGTGAGACAACTTCAAGCAGTGTAATATAGATGTAACAGGAGTTCCTGAGAAAGGGAAATACAGAAAAGTATTTGAAGAAGGAATGGTTGACAGTTTTCCAAATTTAGTGAAAATTATAAACACACAGATCCAAGAAATACAAAGAAGCTCAAACACAAGCAGTTTGAAGACAACTACACCATGGTACATCATTATCAAATTGGCAAATAAAATTGATAAAGAGAAAATCTAATACATACTAAAAGGAAGATATATATGTTATATATGGAGTAGCAATGATAATGATCATAACAGATCTTCATCAGAAACAATGCAATACAACAGTGCAAAACAACAAGGAGACAGTGCCTCAACTTCTTAAAGTACCAAAATGAAAATTGTCATCTGAAAGTATATACCTACTAAAAACATTTGAGAAATAAAGTTGAAATAAGGATTTATAGATAGACAAAAGCTTAAAGAATTCATCATAAACAGAGCTTCCTAACAAGAAATGTTAAAGAAACTGTTCAATCAGAAAGAGAAAGATAGCAAATGGAAATATGAATTTACACAAAGATATGAAGAATGTTGGATTTGGCAACTACATGAGTAAAATAAAAGACATTTTTCTTATTTAAATATCTTAAGAGAAAATTAAATATTAAAAAGATAATGACAATGTAGTGTGAAGTTTTTTAACATATTATGGTAGGCAGAATTCTAAGAATGGCTCCCCAGGATTCCACGTTCTAATTTCCAGCACCATTGAATATGATGATATCTCTATTGATATGTTATCTGCTACATGTTCTGCTGTGTTATGTTTTACAGCACAATTGACCTTGGGATAGATTATCCAGTTAGACCTAACTAATATAGAAGTCCTTTAAAAAGCAGAGCTTTTTCTCTATCTGGTAGCAGAAGGGGAAGGTAGAGAGATGAAAGCACAGGCGTATCTGATGTTTTGTTGCTGGCTTTAAATGCAGGGGTTCATGTACAAAGATTGGAAACTGGTCAAAAGTAGCTGAGACTGACCACTTGTCGACAATCAATAAGGAAATAGGAACCTCAAAGTTAAAAATAAAGGAATTAGATTTTGTTAATAATAGGGAAGAGTTTGGAAGAAAAATCCCATGTTCCAGATAAGAACACAGTAGGTTGTTAGCTTGATTTCAGCCTGTGAGACCCCAAACAGAAAACCCAGCTAAGTTATTCCAGACTTCTGATTTATGGAACTATGAAATAATAAGTGGGTCTTGTGTTATGCTTCTAAGTTTATGGTAATTTGTTATGCAGAAAACCAATTAGAAAACTAATATACACTTGGAGAAGTAAAATGTATGATAAAAATAACAAGCTAAATGGGGAAAATGAAAGTACATTGTTGAAACACATGTTATAGTTGGTATTTTCAACAAAGGAGATAAGATACAATCATAAAAAATATTCAATTAGTTCATAATATAAAATCTTTAAAAAAATAAAATCTTAAAAAAAATTCAATTAGTTCATAAAAAGGCAGAAAATAAAAAAGGGAACAAAGATTATATGGGACAAATAGAAAAAAAGCAGCAAGATGATAGGTTTAGATCTAACCATATCAGTAGTCCATTAATTGTAAATGGACTGAACACCCCAATTAAAAGGTAGAAATTGTCACATTGGATAAAAAGGAAGATCTAACTATATGCTAGCTACAAGAAATGCACTTTAAATATAAAGACATGAGAAGATTAAAAATAAAAGCTTGAAAAGAAGATACATTATGTTAACAGTTAAAAGAAAGCTGGAGTGGCTATATTAATAACAGACCAAATCAATTTCAGAGCAAAGGTTATTACTTGGGATTAAGAAGTTTATCTCATAATAAATACGTCATTTTATCAGGAAGAAATAACATTCCTAAATGTTCATGTTCTGAATAACAGAGGTTCTTAATACATGAAACAAAAACTGGTAGAATTGCAAGAAAAAAATAGAAAAATCCACAATTATAATGACATTTCAATATAATTCTTTCAATAATTCTCTCTCAATATAATTATCTCAATAGTTGATAAAACAAATAAACCAAAAACCAGTTAAGATAAATGACTTGAATAAAACAATCAGCCTGACCTAATTGACATTTATACAATTCACTTAACAATAGCAGTTTATTTTCAAGTGCTGACATTTATTTTCAAGTGTGTATAGAACATTTGCAAAGATCATATTCTGGGCCATTAAACAAGTCTCAAAAATTTTAAAAGGATAGAATTTATACAAAGTATGTTCTCTGGCCATGGTGGGATTAAATCAGTAACAGAAGGATCTTTGGAAAGTCATCAGTTATTTGGAAACCAAATAGCATATTTCTAAATTACTCATGGGACAAAGAAGAAATCAAAAGGGAAATCAGAAAGTACTGTGAACTGAATGAAAATGAAAGCACAACAGAAAAATATGTGGGATGCTATTAAATCAGTAATTATAAGGAAATTTATAGCACTAATCAAAGGAAAAAACGTATTAAGTTTGGGGGAAAACTGTCTTTATTCATAGACAACATGATCTTTCATGCAGAGAATCCAACGGAATATAAAAAAGCTACATAATCTAATAAAATATTATACAACATCAATACACAAAATTCAATTCTATATACTAGAAAACATAAGAGAAAGTCTTTTTGATCTTAGGTTAGGCGAAGATTTTTTGGATATGGCAACAAAAGTCCAATCTGTAAAAGAAAAAAATCATAAATTGGACTTACTCAAAATTAAAAATTCCTGCTTTTTATAGGAAAGAATGTCCAGTGGAAAAAAGACAGTCTCTTCAACAAATGGTTTTGGGAAAATTGGATAGCTGCATGCAGAAAAATGAAACTGGACCATTTCCTTATACCACACACAAAAATAGACTCCAAATGGATGAAAGACCTCAATGTGAGAAAGGAATCCATCAAAATCTTTGAGAACAGCAACCTCTTTGGCTTCAGCCACAGCAACTTCTTCCTAGAAACATCACCAAAGGAAGGGGAAGCAAGGGCAAAAATGAACTATTGGGACTTCATCAAGATCAAAAGCTTTTTGCACAGCAAAGGAAAAAGTCAACAAAACCAAAAGACAACTGACAGAATGAGAGAAGATATTTGCAAATGACATGTCAGATAAAAGGCTAGTATCAAAAATCTATAAAGAACTTATCAGACTCAACACCCAGAGAACAAATAATCCAATCAAGAAATGGGCAGAGGACATGAACAGACATTTCTGTGAAGAAGACATCCAGATGGCCAACAGACATATGAAAAAGTGCTCCACATCACTTGGCATCAGGGAAATACAATCAATGCTTTGTATTTGTATATTTGTATATTAATATTTGTATTATACAATGAGATACCACTTCACGCCAGTCAGAATGGCTAAAATTAACACGTCGGGAAATGACAGATGCTGGTGAGGATGTGGAGAAAGGGGAACCCTCCTACGCTGTTGGTGGGAATGGAAGCTGGTGCAGCCACTCTGGAAAACAGTATGGAGCTTCCTCAAAAAGTTGAAAATAGAGCTACCCTCTGACCCAGCAATTGCACTACTGGGTATTTACCCTAAAGATACAAATGTAGTGATCCGAAGGGGCACATGCACCCACACGTTTATAACAGCAATATCCACAATAGTGAAACCATGGAAAGAACCTAGATGTCCATCAACAGATGTGTGGATAAAGAAGATGTGGTATATGTATATATATATAAACACACACACACACACACACACACACTGGAATACTATGCAGCCATCAAAAGAAATGAAATCTTGCCATTTGTAACAATGTGGATGGAACTAGAAGGTATTATGCTGAGTGAAATAAGTCAATCAGAGAAAGACATTTATCATATGATCCCCCTGGTATGAGGAAGTTGAGAGGCAAAGTGGGGGGTTTGGGGAGTAGAGGAGGAAAAAATGAAACAAGATGGGATCGGGAGGGAGACAAACCATACAAGACACTTAATGTCACAAAACAAACTACAGTTTGCCAGGAGGAGGGGGGTAGGGAGGGGATGGTTGGGTTATGGATACTGGGGAAGGTATGTGCTATGGTGAGTGCTGTGAAGTGTGTAAACCTGGTGATTCACAGACCTGTACCCCTAGGGCTAATAATACATTATATATTAATAAAAAATAAAAAATTAAAGAAAACCCCAAATCTTCTGTTTTTTTGAAAGACACTGTTAGGGGAATAGACAAGCCACAGATTGGCATAAAATATTTGCCAGTCATATCTGATAACAGTCATATTCAGAATATATAAAGAACTCTCAAAATCAAAAAATAAACATCCATAAACTGCAATAAAAATGAGAAAAAGATTTCAATAGACATTTAACCTAAGGTTTATAGATGGCATATAAACACATGAAAAATTGTTCAACATATTTATTATTCAAGAAGTTGAAATTAAAATGACAAGATTTCAAAATCTTAGAATGGCTAATGTTAAAATGACTGACCACAAGCAGTGTTGGTAAGGATGTGGAGGAACTAGAAGTCATACTGCTGCTGAGAATGTAACATGATACAACCTCTTCGGAAGACACTGGTAGGTTGAATAATGGCCCCTTAAAGATATTCATATCTTAATCCCTGAAGCCTGTAAATATGTTTCTTTTCATGGTAAAGGGACTTTGAAGATGTGATTAAATGAAAGTTCTTGGAGATCCAGGATATTTTCTTCTGTTATCCAGATGGGTACCTTATAAAGAGGTAGGCAGGGGGATCAGAGTCAGTAGGAGGTGTAATCACAGAAGCAGGAAGTTAGAGTATTCTGAGAAAAAAAAATCATGAGCTATGGAATGCGGGCAGACTAGTGGGTAGAAAAGGAAAACAAATGGATTTTCCCCTGTGCCTTCCAGAAAAAACACAGCCTGGACAACACCTCAACTCTAGGTTTACTTTTGATCCCTAGAACTGTAAGAGATAAATTTGTGTTATTTTAAGCCACTCAAGTTTTGATAGTTTGTTAAAGTAGAAATAGAAAGGGCAGATTCTTAAGACGTTAAATATATACCTGCAATGTAACCTAGTCCTTCCACTCCTTGATATTTATGTAAGAGAAATGAAAGCATATGCTCATCTGAATACTTGTATATGGATGTTTGTAGCAGCTTTATGTGTAATAGCCAAACCCTGAAACAAGTCAAGAGTAACAGGTGAATGGATAAACAAATCATGGTATATCTAGTCAATGGAACATGGAACAACGTAATATAAAATAATAAATTATCGATAATTATGACATGGATGAATCTCAGAATAATTATGCTGAACAAAGAAGACAGAAAAAGAGAGTACATACTGTAGAATTCCATTTTGTAAAATTCTAGAAAATGCAAACTCATCTACAGTGACAGATCAGTATTTGCTTGGGATGGTGAGGAGGGAGAGAACAGAGAGGAGTGAAAGGTAAGGCTTATAAAAGGTCATGAAGAAACTTTTGGGGGTGATGGATACGTTTGCTATCTTGATTATGGTGAGGACTTAATTACATCACTTATTTATTTACATCATTACAACTTATCAAATTGTAAACTTAAGCATGTGTTCTTTATTATATGGGAATTATACCTAAAACAACAATAGCAGCAATGAGGAAAGAGTTTATACTTCAGAAGGTTGTGAAATTAAATGAGATGCTTTGGATATAATAGTGTAACTCTTGGAACATAGTAAGAACACAATCAATTTTAGCTATTATTATTATTTAGTTTAGAAGAGGCAGTGCTAGATTGGGAATTGCCAAGGATGTTTGGAAAGAAATATCATTTAATTTTTTCATAATTGATAACTGGGTAAGAAACTGAGGAAGAGATTTATTAAATATAACACTTAATTAAATAAACTTCACACAGGTATGATGCATTCAGGGTGTGCCTTGATGTAGTCTTTCTATTTTAGAGCAAGAGGTGTGAAATCTTTTCTTGTTCTTGGTGTATAAAGTTTGCTTACTAAGAGTGGCCAAAATTCTATCATATTCTTTTTGGATATAGAAGCTTCTTAACAATATTTTTCACATCAAACTGAATTAATCATCATTTCATTTCTCTAATTCAGGAATCTGAAATTCATGACCAAGTACACCTTGTAAGTTAATTAACCTCAACTCAATTTTGGAGATTCCTTGCATCAAGATACTTAGTGTGTCTACTCTGATGCAAATGATTTAGGTAATGATAAACAGGAAGCAGTGATTTATGAGAAGAACATGCCTGGGGAACTCCAGAAAGTATAGGGGGAAGTATCTAGGAGAGGTGAGGTTGGGCTGGACTGAGGTTGACAGAGTACTTCTATTTCACATGATTTTCACATGTTCTTTCATGACTGTAGTACACTTTTCACAAAACAATATACATTTGTATTTTCTTTTTAGTTCTTATTCTTGCTGGATTAGGATTAGGAGAATTCTTTCTTCCACATTGTGCCTACCCCTGAAGTTAATCTTTCTCCAAACATTGGCTCTGAATAACTTCATGTAGTTTGCATGGAAAAGCTTCATGTTGTTTGCATAGAACATTACTGTCTTGAAAGTGTATTACTTAATCAATTAAATTCCAAAGTACAATTGTTTGAAAGTGGTCAAATCCACCATCTAAATGAACATAGGGCTGTAAATCTTTAGTGTTCACCAGGGTTGACTGGAAATCTTTTTTGTACTGACAATAGGTGGCTATGGTATAGATTTTAATTAAAAAATATTTTCTGATTATAAAGCCTGTATAAGAATAGGATACTTTTCAGATATATAACTAACATCTGAAAGATGCTCAATCCCAGTATTAATAAGGGAAATGAAAATAAAAATCACAATGAGATACTATTATGGCAAATTTTAATCTAATAATATCAAGCATGAGTGAGGATATGGGGCAAGAAGAATTTTTGTGCCCTGTGGGTGGGCATCTATGTAAAGTAATGAAACCACTTTGAAAACACTGTGGTATTGCCAAGTAAAATTGACTTTGTAGGTACTTTATGACATGGAAATTTTAATCCTATTTTCACAACCTAAGGAAACTCTTCTTGCAAGTGCACACCCAGACATAACAATGAGTTACAAAACTCCCCAAACAGCCCAAATGTTCATCTCAAATAAAAGGGAGGAATAAACTGAAATGTTCATATAATGTAATACATAGATCAGTGAAAGCAAATGAAATATAGCCATATGCAGCAACATGAGCAAGTCTCCAAGGTATAGAATTGAGGAAAGAAGGTGGTCATGGAAGAATGGAATATGTAAGTAGAAGCTGAATTCCTTTTTGGACAGGTGAAGCATGAAGTGCTTACCTACCACTCTTGTGGAAATATCTAGATTATGGGCAGAAATCTAAAGTGAAATTTAGGATTTAGGTAACATTTGGTGACATTTGGTGAAATGAAAGATGAAGCCATTGGTGAGAATAACAGGAGAGAGGTGATGTGTTTGATGCTGAACACTGTGATGAACTGAATTTAGTGAGTGGAGCGATGACATGGAAAAGAAGGTTAGAGATGTAGAAAAAAGAGAATGTAATGTCAGAAGTTAAGGGAAGAGTCAGGACTAGCTACGTAATTTGCAGAGCTCAGTGCAAAATGAATATGAGATACTGTTAACAAATTATTAAGAATTTTAAAATGATGGTAGAAGAACCCTAAATTGATCCAAATCTTTCTAAGTGTAAGACCTCATGTGATTGCTGTGATTGCAGATTAGGCTGCATATTAGGCTGATCCTGGGGAGAGTTTTGGGGACTAACAGTCAATAGGGTCAAATATATTGGGGGACTGAGAAAGAGAAATGAAGAAAAAATATTTAAATTCTTTTTGCTCCTCTGATTTTGAAAGTACTACTCATTAAATAACATTTGGTAAAGTATAAAAATATCCATACTTTGATTTCTTTACCAGTAACCTTAATCTGATAACTTCACATTTTGGTGTTTTTCCCCCCCACTCACTTTCTGAATAGACACACATGTTAACATGCATATCGATACTTTAAATGATATGAATTGGGATCATATTCTAATTTGATTACTCTAAAAAATTTAACATTATGGGAATTTTCCTATACCCTTAAAGGTTTTTGAGAAAATCATTCTTAATAAAACAGATTATATGACTATAATTGGTGACCTTGAAGAGGCTGACCATGTTGGTCAGATGCATGTAAGAGAGGAGTAAATGAAAGTTGAAATGGAGGAACAAGGCATATACCCTTTTCCGAGAAGTTGGGTGGTTATAAAATGATACAGTAAGGGTGGTACCTCATGGAAATAGAATGTTTTGGGGAGACTTGTGTGAATGTGGGAGACCTGGTTGTAGTTGTAAGTTGAGGAAGAATGACAGAGAGGAAGAGATAGGCATGATGATCGCTAAGAATACAGTCTTGGAGAGGTTGGGGAGGGAATGAATACATAGCTAGCAGGAATGCCCATCTCTGAAAAAAGGAGTCAAGAAGAAGATGGATTATACATGTTGAAAATTTGAAGGACATAGAAGGAAAAGTGATTAAATTCAGATCATATAGAGCACTATTAAGAAAACAGAAGATGGGGAGGAGAGTAGACTTTGAGGTTAGTGTTAACAATTTGATACAGCAAAAGTGATAGAGTTTCATTTAGAAATAAATTCCAAAATCATAAATATCAGTGAAGGCCCTACTGAGGCCAGGCCAGATGGTATGATTTTGGAGTGAAAACAAGTGACCAAAGTTCAAGATTTTCTTCAAGTAATGTTTAGCAACCTGATACATGAACAAAGAAAGTTAATGACAGAATTTGCTCAGAATCAGGGCTTGCCAAGGTGAGAGTCATTGAGGAATGAAGGCACAAGCAATTCTGGGTACTAATGGGAATAATACTAAAATTGTTGAATTTGAGAACCAGGAGTGGATAAGAAGGCAAGTAAAGGAGGAAATAGAGGGATGAACATGCTGAAAGTGGGAAAAGGGTAACTGACCAGTCATTTCAGTAGATATGAAAGGGGAGGAAGGATAGGTTGTGGGCAAAGAAGGGAAATTGGGATTTAAGAATCTTGTGAGGGAGCAATTCTGCAGAATAACACATCCAGGGTAAGTGTGGGTGCTTCAGTGGAGGTGCAGAGGTGGTGTAAGAGTGTGGAGGCTAGACTGGGGCAAGGGCCATATTTATGGATACTGAGATTAACAAGACATTGCCATGAGTGAGGCAGGAGAAGATGTAAGCCAAGGGCTAAACTATCAAGAACAATACTGAGGGGTTCACAAGTTGCTAGAAAATAGCAACAAGGAGGGGCCTGGGAGGTCAGGGAAAGGTGTTTCAAAAGGCCAGGCATTGCTGAGAGCAATGTTAGAATGATGGTTTGGGAGTGGCTGACAGAAAGAGTATGTTGCTTCTTTAATCATGATAATTCTGAGGAATGGCAGGAGCAGATACTGCTGGAGAGTTTTGAGCTGCTGTCAGGTCAAAGTCAGGGGAGGAACAATCCAAGAGAAGAATTAGGGTGTATATGAGCTAGTTCACAATCAATTAGATTCCACAGGGGACAACACTGAGTGTTGGTTTACAAATCTGGCTGGCTCTGGGAGCCCATCTCCATCTCCAATCTCTGTCTTTACAGCACCTCACTACATCACCATTAAATACCCTCTTCATTTAATATTCCTCAGTCTTCAGTCTCCTAATTTTTTTGCCTTCCTGTGAGCTTGATGAGCCCAGAACAACTCTAGCAGAATCTGCCATATAGGCTGAATGAGTTGGCCAGAATAACACAGTAAGCCAGTATTGAATCTGAGAAAGGAAAAGACACTAGTGTGGGACATTGGCAATGATGATAAGGAACTCAAATCTCAAGATTAGCTGACTAGAACTCTTCAAACTTTGTCTTTGTTTCTCCCTTTTAAGTATCTGTGCAGTACTGGCAATAGTCAAACTGAAAGTAAGATTCCCTTAAACATTTTATAACACCTGTCTGCTGTCTTTGATGTTCCTGGGAAACCAGTCCTTTTAATTAAATCAAAAGCCAGAAATAATTAAGTAAGGAGGATGAATTTTTGAACAGTTAATTTTTACCTTGGGTTTACCTTTAAGCACATATAGTATCCATCAATGTTTGAATTGTAGGCTATATCCCTCTTTATATTTGTCCTTTATTCTTTTATGCCAATGCTTTGGAGCAAGGCCTCATAAAAATTTTCCAGCAATGCTATTCAGCCTAGGAACAAGAATAGAGAAATTAGATGCAGGATTTAACAAGGGTTGGAAATTAGTAACTTTTTCTATTTAAAAGAAGTTTAGATTTCTGCTTTGCATGCATTATAAAATATGAGCATCTTAAATTTATTAGGTTGTAAAGTCTATTTTATGTCACCAAATACAGTGTTTTCAAATGTGGAACCATTAAAAGAATATGTAAGTAGAAACAAATTGTGGAAATCTCAGGTAAATATGATTTGGCATAGGTGCTGAAGCAAGGTAAGATTACTTGATAGCTTTCCCAGTAAAAGAGTAAACCAGGGAGCCTCTCACTCCATATACCAGATAAAAGTTAAACTGGTCAATGTATCAAATACAATGATATCATATGTATTTTTTTACAGTGCTATCAGATAGGATCCATATAACTTTGTCAACAAAAGCAGATTTTGTTAATCGGTAAGTCAGCTATCAGCCATCAAGTGATTCTTGTTGGATTGTCATGTGATAGACATTGAGCTAGAAAAAGGCCCATTTTCATTCCTGGAGGAATTTATAATCTAAGAGGGACATGGACACACACAAATCAAAATCAAGGAAAAGGCACTCATTAGGGAACCCTAACACGTTGGTTTTACTCACCGGGTTCTAAGAAATAGGGTCTTTGGGAAATTTCTGTTACATTTTTGATCATCTTTATTGGAGGCCTAGTTTTACTGAATTTACTTTCCCATACCATTATTATTTGTTGTTAACTTTGGAGTTGACCATTTTTACCTTCACTTATATATGACACTTGGCATGGCAAGAAATCATGAAGTCATGGATTCTGAGAGGTCCCATAGATTCTGGAGGCCATGTAGTTCTAGAGAGTATGACACTGAAAATCCCACAGCTGACATGACTGGCCTGGGGCCTGATAGCTCTGCTAGTTAGCAGCAGAGGCAACACTTATGCAGGGATCCTCAGCAGCACCTATGATGTTAGGCCCTTGACTGTGCCTCATGTGGGGATTGGGGCACCATGCTTCTGAGACTGTAGAAGAGAGAGGGGAGAAAGGCTGATTAAAGCCCCCTCTTCTCTTAACTAGAGGGTGAACAGTAGATGATGATGGGAGGAAGCATCCTAAAAAAAGATATGAAGAGGACTACATATTTGATTTGGTTACAGTTTTAGGAAAGGAGCCTAAATTAATGGAAATTGAGGGAGTTATCAAGATTTGGCATTGAAATAAACACTATCTGTTAAGTATTAATAAAAAAGTTGCCAAAGTGTTGCTCTTCAGTATTTATTTTCTTTTAAGACTGTCAGCTTTGAAATGTATGTTCTGTATGTTAATTACTCATATGCTTAAAAATAGAGCTTAGCTTTATTGTGTCAAATAAGAAAAGCGTACTTATTTCCATTTCAGGTAAACTATACCTGAAGTTTGGTTAGTGCCATGAAAACCAAGAGGCCTGACAGGGAGACTGAGCAAAAATCTTCTCTTGTTTGATAAAACAAAAAAAGTGAGAGAAGATGATTTTTAGCACGCAGGCCATAAACACATCAACTTCATCTTGTGACTTCTTGCCTTAAATGCAGGCACAGTACCTGAGGGCATAAATAACCTCTTGAGTAATAATAGAAATATTAAAACAAGTAGCTATAATTTGTTGGACATTTGCTATATACCAGATTATTATATCATTTGCTCTATAAGCATTATCTTTTATCTTCACACTAATTTCCTTGTGAGGTAGATCTTGTCATCTCTTTTTACACACTTAGTAAATTAGACTCAGGGACCTTCAACGATTTGTTAAAGATCAAGTAGCTAATGGTTGAACTCCATGGACTGCAAAGCCAGCTTACTTCTGTGTTGCTGTTAACACTTAAAATGTGAAGAAGTAACAGCAAAACTACTTTCAGATAGTTAATTGTTTCAAATTCTTAACATCTGCTTCTCTTGTTGGTAGTTAAATGAATGTGCTGTCAGAGTCACTCTCAAGGAGTTTATACAGGGAGAGAATTATATGTCTTTTTCTTAAAGCATTCCTTTCTACCCAAAAGGTTTGGAAATAAGAAAAATCCTCGAGAGATTAAATAAAAATAATTGAGCATATATATTTGTAAGGTATGTAAATATGGGATCATAGGTATCTAAAAATGCATAAGAAAACAAAACAACTCTTCTGAGCAGTCTCTTTAAAATGTAAATGTGACCTTCAAATTCTTTTTTTTTTTTTTTTTTTTTTTAAAGATTTTGTTTATTTATGGGACGCCTGGGTGGCTCAGTTGGTTAAGCAGCTGCTTTCGGCTCAGGTCATGATCCCAGCGTCCTGGGATCGAGTCCCACGTCGGGCTCCTTGCTCTGCAGGGAGCCTGCTTCTCCCTCTGCCTCTGCCTGCCATTCTGTCTGCCTGTGCTCGCTCTCTCTCTCTCTCTCATAAATAAATAAAATCTTTAAAAAAAAAAAAAGATTTTGTTTATTTGACAAAGAGATCACAAGTAGGCAGAGAGGCAGGCAGAGAGGGGAAGGAAAGCAGGCTCCCTGCTGAGCAGAGATCCCTGATGGGAGGTTTGATCCCAGGACCCTGGGGTCATGACCTGAGCTGAAGGCTGAGGCTTTAACCCACTGAGCCACACAGGTGTCCCAACCTTCAAATTCTTAAGGTGGCTCTGGGTTGCTATGCAAGGAGATGGGAACCTTCTGGCTGAAGGATGGCTGTTAGAGGAGAAGTTGTAGAAAGAAAGGGTTAATTTGTAGTGAGCTTCATTAATTAACTCAATAAATATTTACTAACAGCTTATTAGGTGTCAGGCACTATTCCAGATGCTCAAGGTAGAGTAGTGAGCATAATAGGCAAAAACCTCCACCTCATGAAACTTATATTTAAAGCAGTTGGTTAATTAATTTGCAAAGGAGAAAAACAAAAACAAAAACAGCACAGGGTGAATTAATCTATTAGCACTAGAGGAACAGCTGGCCAGAAGAGCCCAAATATTGTGGCCAGGTAGAGAAAAAAAAAAATGGAGTGTTTTTCCATTAGGGGCTAGGGACTTGGCAATGCAGGAAATGCTGATGAGTGGCGGGGGAGGCAGGGCACAGATGGGAGGGAACCCTGCTTCAGGATCTTGAATCAGGAAGTAGGTGCTGGACCCCAGAGAAAAGCTGAAGAGAAGTTTCCAAGACAGGGTCTAACCAAGAGTGGTAGGTAAACACGGACCTGACAAGGAGAGCTGGCACTTCAAAATATCTAAGGATGGGGAAGAGAACACCGGAGCTCTGAGGGAGGAAATAGGGAGAATGGTGATCTCCCTAGGGAATGCCTGAGCACTTTTTGGCTGTGTGGCAGCTCTGTTCCTTGACTATTTGACAGGGATTGTCTTAGTGTGTCTTCAGCCAGGACATCATCTGCAGGTGGGTTTTCCTGCCTGCCCAACAGTCTGAAGGGTGGGGTTGGTGATATCCTCTCATGGTCATGAGGAGGGAGTTAGTGACTCACTTTCCCTCAACTGAAACACACTGAGCCTCAGTGAAGGCTCACATGTTTTATTTTTTATTTTAT
This sequence comes from Lontra canadensis, assembly GCF_010015895.1. NCBI lineage: Eukaryota > Metazoa > Chordata > Mammalia > Carnivora > Mustelidae > Lontra > Lontra canadensis. Next base: position 3,398,425 of record NW_022631000.1, read on the forward strand.
TTATTTTTTTAAACTGGAGAGTTTAGGCAGTTTTCTCAAAGTTCTGTAAGTCTGTCTGTGGGTGGGGGGAGGAAATTAGGTGTCTTGCCCATGATATATCTCCAGAGCTCACTTGCTTTCTTCCTTCCTCAGGGACAAAGGCTCTCAGCTTAGGTTTTGGGAACAAGGAGGATTGTCCCACAGGGACAACCCCTTTCTTAATGCCTTTCCCTTCTTTTATTTCCAGCATTTCTTTTCCTTTAAACCCTTCCTTGTTGGTATTTTTGACATACTCACACATATTTCCTAGGACGCTTACGATAATAATAAAATCTCTAGTCTGTCTCCTCTTGTGGATTGCAAATTTTAAGGCTCAGGCATTACTGATTGTCAGTACTTAACATTGACTTTATATTTTTTATATTACTTTAAATGAATAACTTTGGTAAATATTGCTAACATGGTGTTCCTTGATTCTGTGACCCTGAGTTACATTACAATGTGATCTCACACTGGCTGATGATAAATGATGTTTTCTTCCACTTGCTTCCCTTTAATTCTTAGATTTACTCCAACCCTTAGGAGCAGGGAGGAGATGAGAGTTGACTCATCAGATGACTCTACTATAGTAGCTTTGTAATCTGATTATACTCTGAACATCCACTGCCCCTTCTCTGGGGAGTTCCAATTATGCACTTGAATCAGTCATCTGCTAGGCATCAGGAGAAAGGATGGATGGAAAGGAATCAATGAAAAAGATTACATGGAAGGAAGAGCTTGGATCAATAATTGTTCTCTTAAATTTTGTGAGTGGTTTCCACGGAAGCTAACTTTGGTCAAAGATTAATGAGGAAGGTGACTGGGTAACCTGTGAGGCCACCATCTCTAGTAAAAGTCCTGTTTTGGTCTCGTTACATGTTGTTCATGTTCACTGGGCTCTCTCTGGAAAGAGGCAGTCAAGAGAGGGATAGGGAGGTATCTTTTCTTGCATACCTACTGTGCGCTCAGTATTGTCAAATGCCATCCATTTATTATTTCATCTAATTCTCAGAAGAGTCCAGTGATATGGGCATTATATTATCTCATTTTATGGTGAGGAAATAGTTAAAAACCACACCCAAGTCACACAGTCAGGATGTGACAGAACCAGGATTTAAATCAGCTCTGAGCAACTTTGATGACAGTGGTAGCACCATGAGAACTCTTGGGGTGTATTCTGAAAATAGAGTAATACCCCAGCAGGACTAGCAGTTCCTTCTGGTTCTTGGACATCCCTCCAGTCATGTGGTGATATCTGCCACTCTAACAGTTTTCCACTTACTTTAAAAGTAAGGTTTTTATGCTCAAGGACACTTAGGGGAAGTATAGAAAAAGGATAGTTTCCTTTGCTTACTTTTTTAAAAAAAATTTTCTTTTTGGTGGTTTTATACCTTTATTTGAAAATCAGTAGATAGTTCTCATCCACATTTAACATCTGTAGACTTTTAAAAGTGGTGGCAGGTACACCAGTAACTAATGGATAGACCTTGTTTGGTGAATATTTGTCCTCATTACGTTTTCTGGGCAGCCACACACAGATACGTATGGGACGTTCCTTAGTTCTTCAGCCCAGATAGCTTTGTAGAGCCTGGTGTCAGTGTGCACATCTGTAGTTACCATCTCCATCATGGCAAATTTCCATTTCTCTTTGAGTATACAAGGGGCACACTTCTTGAAACCCACTCCATGGATGAGCTGGTGAATGTGGATGGTGTGTTCCCTGGTCATTGCCTCGTTGATAGCAGAATGACCCTTCTTCTCACACCCTTCTTTGTGGGAGCTATTTGGCTGGGCCCTCCAGTTGGAAAGGAAGGCCTTCTTTCCTGATCTGAACATAGAGGTTAGAATTTGGTAGAACTGTACAATAAATTTCTGTCATACTTTCTCTCCTAATACTCAACTTAGGCCAGCCCTCTTTCTCCTGTTTTGAAATTAAACCTTTTAAAAAAATTAACATATAATATTTTATTTGTTTCAGGGGTACAGTCTCGAACAATTCACAGCCCTCACTATAGCACATACCCTTCCCAATGTCCATCACCCAGCCACCCATCCCTCCCACCCCCTTCCACTCCAGCAACACTGTTTGTTTCCTGAGATTAAGAGTCTCTTATGATTTGTCTCCCTCTCTGGTTTTGCCCCATTTCACTTTTTCCTCTCTTTCCCCATGATTCTCTGCCTTGTTTTTCAAATTCCACATACCAGCGAGATCATATAATTGTCTTTCCCTGATCGACTTATTTTACTTAGCATAATATGCTCTAGTTTCATCCACATCATTGCAAATGGCAAGATTTCATATTTGATGGCTGCATAATATTCCATGGTATATAAACACCACATCTTCTTTATCCATTCATCTGCTGAATGGACATCAGGACTCTTTCCATAGTTTGGCTATTGTGGACATTGCTGCTATAAATATTGGGGTGCTTGTGCCCCTTAGGATCACTACATTTGTAGCTTTGGGGTAAATACCCTGTAGTGCAATTGCTGGGTCATAGGGTAGCTCTATTTTCAACTTTTTGAGGAACCTCCATGCTGTTTTCCAGAATGGTTGCACCAGCTTGCATTGAAATTAAGCCTTTAAAATACTTTCAGCAAGATAATTAATAAAAAAGGCCCTAGGAAAAACAAAAAACACAACAGCTGATAAAGAAAGCATGACAAATTAAAGAGGGAAGGATAGGTCAATAAATAATTGGGAGACTTGATTATTTAAAACAATGCATTTGATGCCTAACCTCACACTATACACAAGATTGAAGGAGAAATATATTGAAAAATTAAATATAAAAATTTTAAACTATCCAGACAGCTGCTACTGCTGTGGTTTTGGGTACAAGCAGAAGATCCTGTGCCCCCAGTGACGGCGACTCAGAACCTGCTCTGCCAGCGGCTAAGGGGGAAATTATATGGGCTCTGCAGGACCCACAGGGGACCAGACTGAGGCTTCTCTGTGAGAGGGAGGTCAGGGTGCAATTTGCTTTCCTCTAAACGAACAAAAACCATCAAAAGCAGTCAAGGCGAGAGAAAAAAAAAAAAGTGAACAAACATAAAAACCTCCAGAGAACAAAAGCCTGAAAAAAACTGGTTTCCTTAGAGCCCACCCCCTTAAGGGGGGGCGGGAGGACTTAATTCAGGGAACATCATTGACTGAAAACCCACATGGCAGGCCCCTCCCCCAGAAAACCAACCAGGAAAGACAAAGACAAAGAAAAAGAAAAAGAAAAAGAAAAAAAAAAGACTAGAAGAGAACAACCACCACTACTTCATAGGACAACTTTTATTTTTAACTCGTTCCCACTATTCTGGTTCTTTTTTTTTTAAATATAGGTAATTTTTTAACCTATTTACCATCACAGAGAGATGTCCAGTACATCAAATTCCATAATAACCTTCTAACCTGAACTTTTTGATACATACACCTGTGTTTTTCTTTTGCATTTCTATTTTTTTTAATTTTTTTTTCTAAATTTTAGTTTAGTTTAGTATATTCCTTTTTTATTTTTATTTCCTAATATTTATATAAAGTTAAACTTCAAGGTAATCCCCTTTTCCCAATCAATGCTACCCCTCTGGGTAAACCAATTTTTAATCCCCCTTTATCTTAGGAAAGTTGAGTCCTTTAACAAAGATATCAAGATACATCCAGGAAGAATCAAAACAACCTTCCTCACCCACACTGAGAATTTATAACCACTCTCCCATCTTTTTCTTCCGCCAGTGTTTCTGTATTTTTGTGTTTGTCCTGATAGTATATAAATCTTATACTTGGGGTTCTTTTTGATGAGGTTCTTCTTTTGTTTGCCTATATATATATATATTTTTTTTTTTTTCCTCTGTCATATACTTTTATCAGTCTTTTTGTTTGTCTATTTTAGTTTGTATACTTCATCAATCTTACCTTGGGGCCCATTTGTTCTGAACCTTCTCTTTTATCTTCCCTTTTTTTCCTGTCTCTCTCTCTCTCTTTTTTTTTCTTTTCTTTTTTCTCTCATTTGGGTGGGGAACCCTGATTGCTCAGAAGCATTCCAGGGTGCACCTTGACTGCACCACGGTTGATACATCCAGCTACATCTGTTCAGTCATCTCTCACCAAAATGACTAGGAGGAGGAATCCCCAACAGTAGAAAAATACAGAGGATGGGCCTTCTGCAACAGAGCTAATGGCTATCAACATAGACAATATGTCGGAAAGAGAATTCAGGCTAACAATTATCCAGGCAATAGGTAGGTTGGAGAAAGCCATGGATGACCAAACGGAATTGATTAGGGCTGAACTGAAAGCGACCAGGGAGGATGTTCACAATGTTAGGGCAGAGCTGAAAGCTACCAGGGATGAGGTTCACAATGCTCTCAATGAGTTCCAATCTAATCTAAATTCTCTAAGAGCTAGGGTAACTGATACAGAAGATAGAATTAGTGATCTTGAGGACAAAGAGAGAGAAAGGATCAGGAGGAAGCCTGGAACAAACAGCTTAGAAGCAATGAAAACAGAATCAGGGAAATAAATGATGCCATGAAACGTTCCAACATCAGAATTATTGGAATCCCTGAAGGGGAGGAGAAAGAAAGAAGTCTAGAAGATATAGTGGAACAAGTTCTTCATGAAAATTTTCCCAATCTCGTGAATGGAACCAGTGTTCATGTACTAGAGGCCGAACGATCTCCACCCACAATTATAGATTCCAAAAAAACATCAAGGCACCTCGTAGTCAAATTGAGGAATCATAATTGTAGATACAATCTCTTGAAAGCTACTAGGACAAAGAGGCTCCTTACTTACAGAAGAAAACCCAGAGAATAATGTCAGACCTGTCCACAGAGACCTGGCAAGCCAGAAAGGGCTGGCAAGATATTTTCAGGGAACTAAATGAGAAGAACATGCAGCCAAGAATACTTTATCCAGCAAGACTGACATTCAAAATGGATGGAGAGATAAAGAGTTTCCAAGACCGGCAAGGCTTAAAAGACTATGCAACCACCAAGCCTACACTGCAGGAAATATTAAGGGGAGTACTTTAAAAGAGGAAAAATCCTAAGAATAACATTGAACAGAAATATAGAGACAATCTACAAAAGAAAGACTTCAAAGGTAACACGATGTCAATAAAAACATATCTATCAATAATCACTCTCAATGTGAATGGCCTAAATGCACCCATAAAACAACACAGGGTTGCAGATTGGATAGAACAACAAGACCCATCCATATGTTGTCTACAAGAGACCCATTTTGAACCTAAAGATACACCCAGACTGAAAGTGAAGGGATGGAGAAGCATCTTTCATGCCAATGGGCCTCAAAAGAAGGCCGGGGTAGTGATTCTCATATCAGATTAATTAGAGCTTAAACTAAAGACTGTAGTCAGAGATACAGAAGGACACTACATCATTCTTAAAGGGACTATCCACCAAGATGATCTAACAATTGTAAATATCTATGCCTCCAATATGGGAGCAGCCAATTACATAAGAAAACTGTTAATCAAGATAAAGAGTCACATTGATATGAATACATTAATAGTAGGAGATCTTAACACGCCTCTCTCAGAAATAGACAGATCATCAAAGCAGAAAATCAATAAAGAAACAAGAGCATTGAATGACACATTGGACCAGATGGACCTCATAGATATATACAGAACATTCCACCCTAAAACAACAGAATACTCATTCTTTTCAAGTGCACATGGAACCTTCTCCAGAATAGACCACATACTGAGTCACAAATCAGGACTCAACCGATACCAAAAGACTGAGATTATTCCCTGCATATTCTCAGATCACAATGCTTTGAAACTGGAGCTCAATCACAAGGAAAAGTTTGGAAGGAACTCAAACACCTGGAAGCTAAAGACCACCTTGCTTAAGAGTGCTTGGATCAACCAGGAGATCAAAGAAGAACTTAAACAATTCATGGAAACCAATGAGAATGAAAACACTTCGGTCCAAAACCTATGGGATACGGCAAAGGTGGTCCTAAGGGGGAAATACATAGCCATCCAAGCCTCCCTCAAAAACATGGAAAAATCCAGAATACACCAGCTGTCTCTACACCTTAAAGAACTAGAGAGTCAATAACAAGTCAAACCAACTCCACACATAAGAAGGGAAATAATCAAGATTAGAGCAGAGGTCAATGAGGTAGAAACCAGAGATACAATAGAACGTATCAATGAAACTAGAAGTTGGTTTTTTGAAAGAATCAATAAGATCGACAAACCACTGGCCACACTAATCCAAAAAAAAGAGAGAAAGCCCAAATTAATAAAATTATGAATGAAAAGGGAGAGATCACAACTAACACCAAGGAAGTAGAAACAATCATCAGAAATTATTATCAACAGTTATATGCCAATAAGCTAAGCAACCTAGATGAAATGGATGCATTCCTGGAAAACTATAAACTCCCAAAATTGAACCAGGAAGAAATTGGCAACCTGAATAGACTGATATCTAGTAATGAGATTGAAGCAGTGATCAAAAACCTCCCAAAAAACAAGAGCCCAAGACCTGATGGATTCCCTGGGGAATTTTACCAAACATTCAAAGAAGAAATAACACCTATTCTCCTGAAGCTGTTTCAAAAAATTGAAATGGAAGGAAAACTTCCAGATTCTTTCTATGAAGCCAGCATTATCCTGATCCCCAAACCAGGCAAAGACCCTACCAAAAAGGAGAATTTCAGACCAATATCACTGATGAATATGGATGCTAAGATTCTCAACAAGATCCTAGCAAACAGGATCCAACAGCACATTAAAAAGATTATCCACCATGACCAGGTGGGATTCATCCCTGGGCTACAGGGATGGTTCAACATTTGCAAATCAATCAATGCGATAGAACAAATCAATAAGAGAAGAGACAAGAACCACATGGTCCTCTCAATTGATGCAGAAAAAGCATTTGACAAAATCCAGCATCCATTCCTGATTAAAATGCTTCAAAGTATAGGGATAGAGGGAACATTCTTGAACTTCATCAAATCTATCTATGAAAGACCCACAGCAAATATCATCCTCAATGGGAAAAAGCTTGCAGCCTTCCCGTTGAGATCAGGAACACGACAAGGATGCCCACTCTCACCACTCTTGTTCAGCATAGTATTAGAAGTCCTAGCAACAGCAATCAGACAACAAAGAGAAATAAAAGGTATCCAAATTGGCAATGAAGAAGTCAAACTCTCTCTCTTTACAGATGACATGATTATTTATATGGAAAACTCAAAAGACTCAACCCCCAAACTACTAGAACTCATACAGCAATTCAGTAACGTGGCAGGATACAAAGTCAATGTACAGAAATCAGTGGCTTTCTTATACACTAACAATGAAAATACAGAAAACGAAATTAGAGAATCGATTCCATTTACTATAGCACCAAGAACCATGAGATACCCGGGAATAAACCTAACCAAAAAGGTAAAGGAACTGTACTCCAGGAACTACAGAACACTCATGAAAGAAATTGAAGAAGACACTAAAAGATGGAAGACCATTCCATGCTCTTGGATTGGAAGAATAAACATTGTTAAAATGTCTATACTGCCTAGAGCAATCTATACTTTTAATGCCATTCCAATCAAAATTCCACCAGTATTTTTCAAAGAGCTGGAGAAAATAATCCTAAAATTTGTATGGAATCAGAAGAGACCCTGAATTGCTAAGGAAATGTTGAAAAACAAAAATAAAACTGGGGGCATCACGTTACCTGATTTCAAGCTTTACTACAAAGCTGTGATCACTTAGACGGCATGGTACTGGCATAAAAACAGACACATAGACCAGTGGATCAGAGTAGAGAGCCCAGATATGGATCCTCAACTCTATGGTCAAATAATCTTCGACAAAACAGGAAAAAATATACAGTGGAAAAAAGTCTCTTCAATTAATGGTGCTGGGAAAACTGGACAGCTATATGTAGAAGAATGAAACTCAACCATTCTCTTACACCGTACACAAAAATAAACTCAAAATGGATAAAAGACCTCAACGTGAGACAGGACTCCATCAGAATCCTAGAGGAGAACATAGGCAGTAACCTCTTCGATATCAGCCACAGCAACTTCTTTCAAGATATGTCTCCAAAGGCAAAGGAAACAAAAGCGAAGGTGAACTTTTGGGACTTCATCAAGATCTAAAGCTCTACACAGCAAAGGAAACAGTCAATAAAACAAAGACGCAACCCACGGAATGGGAGAACATATTTGCAAATGACAGTACAGACAAAAGGTTTATATCCAGGATCTATAAAGAACTCCTGAAACTCAACACACACAAAACAGACAATCATATAAAAAATGGGCAGAAGATATGAACAGACACTTCTCCAATGAAGACATACAAGTGGCTATCAGACACATGAAAAAATGTTCATCATCACTAGCCATCAGGGAGATTCAAATTAAAACCACATTGAGATACCACCTTACAGCAGTTAGAATGGCCAAAATTAGCAAGACAGGAAACAACACGTGTTGGAGAGTATGTGGAGAAAGGGGAACTCTCTTACACTGTTGATGGGAATGCAAGTTGGTGCAGCCACTTTGGAGAACAGTGTGGAGAATCCTCAAGAAATTAAAAATAGAACTTCCCTATGACCCTGCAATTGCACTACTGGGTATTTACCCCAAAGATACAGATGTGAAAAGAAGGGCCATCTGTACCCCAATGTTTATAGCAGCAATGGTCACGGTCGCCAAACTGTGGAAAGAACCAAGATGCCCTTCACTGGATGAATGGATAAGGAAGATGTGGTCCATATACACTATGGAGTATTATGCCTCCATCAGAAAGGATGAATACCCAACTTTTGTAGCAACATGGACAGGACTGGAAGAGATTATGCTGAGTGAAATAAGTCAAGCAGAGAGAGTCAATTATCATGGTTTCACTGATTTGTGGAGCATAACAAATAGCATGGAGGACAAGAGGAGATGGAGAGGAGAAGGGATTTGAGGGAAATTAGAAGGGGAGGTGAACCATGAGAGACTATGGACTCTGAAAAACAATCTGATGGTTTTGAAGGGGTGGTGGAGTGAGAGGTTGGGGGAACAAGGTGGGTATTAGAGAGGGCACGGATTGCATGGAGCACTGGGTGTGGTGCTAAAACAATGAATACTGTTAAGCTGAAAAGAAATAAAAATAAATAAATTTTAAAAATCTACAAAAAATAAAAATAAAAAAATTCAAAGTATAAGAAGATAGTGAAAGCATTAGTAAATTTCTACCTACATTTTAGCTGACAAAAGTCTTTCTGAATGTTAAAGCACTGAAAAAATTGCAAAGGAAAATTAGAGTTCACTATAGACTAAATTTAAGATACGAACAATCAAAGTATTAAAGGGTAAATAACACATTGGGAAATTATAATAGATAAATATGATATAGGAAGAATTGAAAGTTTAAAGATGCTACAACTTTTACGAGAGAAATGCTAAAGCAAGGTTTTATTTCTTCTGATATAAATACATTTTAAGACATGGCTCAATTTTTTCATTTTGCTGAGTTTTTTTGGAGATAATTATCAACAAGCCTTATAATTTCAAGTTGTGTGGGTTTGATATCCATGATACCTCTGTCCCCATGGAAGTTCTCAATAAATGAGTTAAGCAGTTAAGCAGTTACGACCTGAGAATGAGGCACTGGGTCAAGCTGTGCAAAAATTAACCAGGTGGGCATGGATCCTGAGCCTGGTGGATTAGCCACTTGGATCTAGTTAAGTCACTCAGCTGTCCTGGCATCCAGCCCACACTTCTTCATCAGTATTCATGGATATTATGAGTTACAGAATGCCTTATGGAATCTAGATCCACAATATTTGTAGAGTTCTTTTGCTCTTTCACTAGTTGAATTTTCAAAAATAGAAATGAAAAGTCTAAATGTCTTGTTCTTAGTGCATACGTGACACCTTCTGGTGATCCATCATTTTACCTTTATAAGTTCACAAACTATACATTTATTTATGTCTTTGATAATATTTTTATTATTTATCTAGAGTTTGTGGCTTCTAACTTCATTCCTTTTTTGAAAGTGAGAAGTGTAATTTGCTTTTTTTCAGTTGTCTGGCACAGCTCCCTCCTTGTGTTACCTTAAAAATTCTTGAGGTTCTTTCTTTCCCATAGTTTCAAAAAAAAGGGGGGGGGCAGCCTAGGTGAATTAGCAGTAAACTTAAAGAAATTTTTAAAAATCTTTTATGTTTTTGATTCAGTTGCTATTTCCAAAGGAATGAATTAGTGTGTATGTGTTAGTGTGTGTTGTGGGGGAGAGGTTGGGAGAGGAAAGAAGGCCAGGGAGAGGGCCAGTGGCTTTCCTCTAGTCTACTTTGGGCATCTGGGGCCTCAGAGAGTGGTAGGGGAATGAAGCTCCATGAATAGATCATATGGAATTAGAATTTTACTGTGTTGAGTTTACTTGTCACTTTCCCCCTATATCTGATTATTATTGGGTTGAGTATGGACTTTTAATGGGAGAGTCTTAAAGACGGAAAAAATAAAGAATCTGCTGCCTTCATAGGATTACATTCCTATATTGCAAATCCTAGAGCATGTTGACCTCAAAACTACATTCAAACAGAAACAAATTAGACTAAATAGACAAAAATCTCAACAAATAAGAAAAATGGCTATTTTGGGCCACAAGGAAGATAAATAAAAGCTTAAATGCTTAAAACATTGTTTTTGACAAAAATCATTACAAATGAGGATACCTCTGCCAAAAATCCAGAATGACATAAGGCTTAGTAACTAACAAGATGGCTTTTCCCCAAGTTAAAAATTTCTTCTTTAAGTGAGATATGAATAAAAAGGACCACATAGTTTATATTTTTTGAAAATGCTACCACATGACTTTTTTTTTTTTAATGGCATTTAAATGCTATTTCATAAGCTTGACATTATAAGGATTCTTCTAAATTAAGCCCTGGGATTTGCTATTTCAGGCTTTCTGCTAAGTGAGCCCATGCCTTGTGACATTACTTCTGCTCTGTTTACCAATAGTGTGAGTCAGGGTTTGTGGTTGTGACAAAGTCAGCTCCACAGCAGTTTTATCTCCTCTGACTCAGGGAATACATCAGTAGACTGGAAGGGAACATGGAAGATCCAGTGGCCCTGAGACATGGTTTTTGCATGGTAATCACCGTCCTAATGAAGTTTAGAAACTATAGGCTGGATTATTCCTGACTTCTGCCTGAAAGAAGTTTCCTGTTCATGAAATATTTCTTTTCTTTTATTTCAAGTTTTTATTTAAATTCTAGTTAGTTAACATATAGTGTAGTATTAGTTTCATGAAGTATTTATTTCATGAAATGGTACACAGTTAGTACTTCACAGCAGAACTTTGGTATTACTGGCTTAGGTGCTTTCTTTGGCTACAATCTTTAACCCACTCAGCATACTGTCATCAGATGAACCCTTCCAAATTATGATTCTGATTATCCAGTTGGAGATATCCCTCAGGTTTTTCCAGATTATATTTGCTTCCTATATAGAAAAAGGAAGAAAAAAGTCACATGCCTCCTTTATAATCATTGAAAAATTTCTTTCTTTTTTTAAAAAATTAACATATAACATATTATTTGCCCCAGGGGTACAGGTCTGTGAATCATCAGGCTTACACATTTCATAGCACTCACCATAGCACATACCCTCCCAATATCCATAATCCAGCCACCCTATCCCTACTCCCCCACCCCCCAGCAACCCTCAGTTTGTTTTGTGAGATTAAGAGTCCCTTATGGTTTGTCCATGTCTTGATCCCATCTTATTTCATTTTTCCCCTCCCTACCCCCCATAACTTCCCACCCTGCCTCTCAAATTCCTCATATCAGAGAGATCATATGATAATTGTCTTTCTCTGATTGACTTATTTTGCTTAGCATGATACCCTCTAGTTGCAACCACATTGTTGCAAATGGCTAGATTTCATTTCTTTTGATGACTGATAATATTCTGTTGTATATATATATATACCACATCTTCTTTATCCATTCATCTATTGATGGACATCTAGGTTCTTTCCATAGTTTGGCTATTGTGGATGATGCTGCTATAAATATTTGGTTGCACAAGCCCCTTCGGATCACTATATTTGTATTTTTAGGGTGAATACCCAGTAGTGTGATTGCTGGGTTGTAGGGTAGCTCTATTTTCAACCTTTTGAGGAGCTTCCATACTGTTTTCTGGAGTGGCTGCACCAACTTGCATTCCCATCAACAGTGTAGGAGGGGTCCCCTTTCTCTGCATCTTTGCCAACATCTGTCATTTCCTGGCTTGTTAATTTTAGCCATTCTGACTTGTGTGAGGTGATTTTTTTTTTTTTTTGTGAGGTTTTCATTTGTATTTCCCTGATGCCGAGTGATGTTGAATACTTTTTCATGTGTCTGTTGGCCATTTGGATATCTTCTTTGCAGAAATGTCTGTTCATGTCCTCTGCCCATTTCTTGGTTGAATTATTTGTTCTTTGGGTATTGAGTTTGCTAAGTTCTTTAATATTTTGGATACCAGCCCTTTATCTGATATGTCATTTGTGAATATGTTCTTCCATTCTGTCAGTTGTCTTTGGTTTTATTGACTGTTTCCTTTGCTGTACAAAAGCGTTTTATCTAATAGTTCATTTTTGCCCTTGCTTCCCTCGGTTTTGGTGATGTTTCTAGGAAAAAGTTGCTGTGGCTGAGGTTGAAGAGATTGCTGCCTGTGTTCTTCTCAAGGATTTTGATGGATTCCTTAGTGACATTGAGGTCTTTCATCCATTTTGAGTCTATTTTTGTGTGTGGTGTAAAGAAATTGTCCAGTTTCATTCTTCTGCATGTGGCTGTCCAATTTTCCCAGCACCATTTGAAGAGACTCTTTTTTTCCATTGGACATTCTTTTCTGCTTTGTCAAAGATTAGTTGACCCTAGAAATGAGGGTCCATTTTTGGGCTCTCTATTCTGTTCCATTGACCTATGTGTCTGTTTTTGTGCCAGTACCATACTGTCTTGATGATGACAGCTTGAAGTCTGGAATTGTGATGCCGCCAACTTTGACTTTCTTTTTCAACATTCTTCTGGCTATTGAGGGCCTTTTCTGGTTCCATACAAATTTTAGGATTATTTTTTCTTTTCTTTGAAAAAAGTTGGTGGTATTTTGATAGGGATTTCATTAAATGTGTAGATTGCTCTAGTTAGCATAGATATTTTCACAATATTTGTTCTTCCAGTGCATGAGCATGGGATATTTTTCCATTTCTTTGTGTCCTCCTCAATTTCTTTCATGAGTGCTTTATAGTTATCTGAGTACAGATTCTTTGCCTCTTTGGTTAGATTTATTCCTAGTATCTTATGGTTTTGGTTGCAGTTGTAAATGGAATCAACTCCTTAATTTCTTCTTTTTCTGTCTTGTTGTTGGTGTATAGAAATGCAACTGATTTCTGTGCATTGATTTTATATCCTGACACTTTCCTGAATTCCTGTTTGAGTCCTAGCAGTTTTGGAGTGGAGTCTTTTGGGCCTTCCATATAAAATACCATAACATCTGCAAAGAGTGATTGTTTTACTTCTTCTTTGCCAGTTCAGATACATTTTATTTCTTTTCATTGTCTGATTGCTGAGGCTAGGACTTTTAGTACTATGTTGAATAGCAGTGGTGATAGTGGACATCCCTTCCGTATTCCTGACCTTAGTGGAAAAGTTCTCAGTTTTTTCCCATTCAGAATGATATTTGTTGTGGGTTTTTCATGGATGACTTTGATGATATGAGGAATGTGCCCTTTATCCCTACATTTTGAAGAGTTTTGATCAAGAAAGAATGCTGTACTTTGTCAAATGCTTTTTCAGCATCTATTGAGATTATCATATGGTTATTCTTTCATTTATTAATGTATTGTATCACATTGATTGGTTTGTGGATGTTGAACCAACTTTGCAGCCCTGGAATAAATCCCACTTGGTCGTGGTGAATAATCGTTTTAATGTACTGTTGGATCCTATTGGCTAATATTTTGGTGAGAAATTTTGCATCTGTGTTCATCAAGGATATTGGTCTGTAATTCTCCTTTTTGATGGGGTATTTGTCTTGTTTTGGGATCAAGGTAATGCTGGCCTCATAAAATGTGTATGGAAGTTTTCCTTCCATTTCTATTTTTTGGAATAGTTTCAGGAGAATAGGTATTAATTATTTAAATGTTTGGTAGAATTTCCCCTGGGAAGCCATCTCGCCCTGGGCTCATGTTTTTTGGGAGATTTTTAATGACTGTATCAATCTTCCTACTGGTTAGTGGTCTGTTTAGGTTTTCTATTTTTCCTGGTTCAGTTTTGGTAGTTTATATGTCTCTAGGAATTTATCCATTTCTTCCAGATTGTCAAATTTGCTGGTGTATAGTTTCTCATAATATGTTCTTATAATTGTATGTATTTCTTTGGTGTTGGTTGTGATCTCTCCCTTTTCATTCATGATTTTATTTATTTGGGTCATTTCTCTTTTCTTTTTGGTAACTCTGGCCAGGGGTTTATCAATCTTATTAATTGTTTCAAAGAACCCGCTCCTAGTTTTGTTGATTTGTCCTATTGTTCTCTTGGTTCTATTTCATTGATTTCTGCTCTGATCTTTATTATTTCTCTTCCCCTGCTTGGTATAGGTTTTCTTTGCTCTTCTTTCTCCAGCTCCTTTAAGTGTGGGATTAGCTTATGTATTTGAGACCTTTCTTGTTTCTTGTGAAAGGCTTATATTGCTCTATACTTTTCTCTCAGGACCACCTTTGCTGTGTCCCACGGATTTTGAACAATTGTGTTTTCATTTTCATTTGTTTCTATGAAATTTTTTCTTTAAATTTTCTTTAATTTCCTGGTTGACCCATTCATTCTTTAGTAGGATGCTCTTTAGCCTCAATGTATTTGAGTTCTTTCCAACTTTCCTCTTGTGATTGAGTTCTAGTTTCAGAGCATTATGGTCTGAAAATATGTAGGGAATGATCCCAATCTTTTAGTACCAGTTGAGACCTGATTTGTGACCCAGGATGTGATATATTCTGGAGAATGTTCCATGTGCACTAGAGAAGAATGTGTATTCTGTTGTTTTGGGATGGAATGTTCTGAATATATTTGTAATGTCTGTCTGGTCCAGCATGTCATTTAAAGCCTTTATTTCCTTGTTGGTCTTTTGCTTGGATGATCTGTGCATTTTAGTGAGGGGGATGTTAACATCTCCTACTATTATTGCATTATTGTTGATGTGTTTCTTTGATTTTGTTATTAATTGGTTTATGTAGTTGGCTGCTCCCATGTTAGGGTAGTGTAGATATTGACAATTGTTAGATCTTCTTGTTGGACAGACCCTTTAAGTATGATATAGCATCCTTTCTCATCTCTTATTATAATCTTTGGCTTAAAATCTAATTTATCTGTTATAAGGATTGCCACTCCAGCTTTGTTTCGATGTCCATTAGCATGGTAAATTGTTTTCCACCCCCTCACTTTAAATCTGGAAGTGTCTTTGGGTCTAAAATGAGTTTCTTGCAGACAGCATATTGATGGGTCTAGATTTTTTATCCATTCCGATACCTTGTGTCTTTTGATTGGGGCATTTAGCCCACTTACGTTCAAGGTAACTATTGAAAGATATGAATATAATACACTTGTATTGCCTGTATTGACTTGTATTGTTTATTACTTTTAGGCACTCTCTTTGCTTAGAGGTCCCCTTTTATATTTCCTGTAGGGCTGGCTTGGTGTTTGCAAATTCTTTTAATTTTTGTTTTTCCTGGAAGCTTTTTATCTCTCTATTTTCAGTGACAGCCTAGCTGGATATAGTATCCTTGGCTGCTTATTTCTCTCATTTAGTGCTCTGAATATATCATGCCAGTCCTTCCTTGCCTATCAGTTCTCTGTGGGTAGGTCTGTTGCTAAAATATTATTTCTACTGTTTATGTTATGGACCTCTTGTCCCTAGCTGCTTTCAAGATTTTCTTATTGTCACTGAGACTTCTAAGATTTTCCTATTAGATGATGGGGTGGGGACCTATTTTTATTGATTTTGAGGGATTTCTCTGTGCTTCCTGGATTTTGATGCTTGTTCCCTTTGCCAAATTAGGGAGTTCATTGCTATAATTTGCTCCAATATATATTCTGCCCCTCTCTCTCTTTCTTACTTCTTCTGGAATCCCAATTATTCTAATATTGTTTCATCTTATTGTATCACTTATCTCTCAAATTCTCCCCTCATGGTCCAGTAGTTGTTTGTCTCTCTTTTGCTCAGCTTCTTTATTCTCTGTCATTTGGTCTTCTATACCACTAACTCTCTCTTCTGTCTCATTTATCCTAGCAATAAGAGTTTTCATTTTTTATTGCACCTCATTAATAGCTATTGATTTCAACTTGGTTAGATTTCAGTTCTTTTATTTCTCCAGAAAGGGATTCTCTGATATCTACTGTGCTTTTTTTGAGCCCAGATAGCACCTTGTTAATTGTCATTCTGAACTCTAGTTCTGACACATTATTAACGTCTGTATTGATTAGGTCCCTAGCCATCAGTACTGTCTCTTGTTCTTTTTTTTTTTTCTTTTTTTGTGGTGAGTTTTTCCACCTCGTCATTTTATCCAGGTAAGAATGGATGAATAAGAGAACAAAATACTAAAATGTAGTAACAACCCTGGAAAAATATACACTAACCAAATCAGAATAGACCTGAAAAAAAAGTGGGGAAATATTATATATTTATATTATATTATATATAATATTTATATATAATTATATATATAATTGTATAATAGATTACATAAATTATATAATTATATATAAATATTATATATAATATATATTTTATATATATATACACACACACCATTATATATATATATATTGGTGAATTTTTATATATATATTCACCAGTATATATACTGATGAATAAAACAGAGTGACACACCTGATTTTGAGTGTGTTTTGGTCTGTTAGAAGAAACTACCTCTTAAAATTTCAAGGAAAGAAAAACATATATATATACATATATATGTATATATGTGTATATATATATATATATATATGTGTTTTTCTTTCCTTGAAAGAAGTATGTATATATATATATATATATATATATATATATATATATGGGTAAACACAATGAAGGGATGGAATATGACTGTAAAGATGAAAATTAAAAGGATTCTAAAAAAGGAATTGATACAATAAGAAGTTGGTTGATAAAAGGAAAAAAAGGAGGAAAGAATGTGATCAGGCCGGAGATTAGAACAAATCTGTGTTAGTCTAGGGTATATTTTAATCTATTAGAAGAAATTGTATCTCAAAATTTTAAGGAAAAAAAAAAAACCCTGTATGTATTTAAGAAATAAGGTTAAATAGAATGAAGGGATTAAATATGACTATAACAATGAACATTTAAACAAAATTAAAAATCTTTTTTAAAAGAGTTAAAAAACGTTAGAATAGGAAAGAGGAAAAATTCAAAAAATAGAAGAAAAAATCAAATTAAAAAAATTTAACTTTGAAAGACTATAGGATCATGGGGAAAAAAAAGCCATGAATTTCATGTGTTGCTTTCCTCTAGCTCTGGAGTTCTGCTATTCTCATTGGTTGGTTAACTTGGTCGTGGCTGGATATTCTTGCTGATCTTCTGGGGGAGTGGCCTGTTGTAGTGATTCTCAAATGTCTTTGCCAGAGGCGGAATTGCACTCCCCTTGCCAGGGCTCAGGCTAAGCAATCTGCTCAGTTTTGCTCTCAGTAGCTTTTGTTCCCTGAATGTTTTCCATAGAGCTCTGGAGGACAGGAATGAAAATGGTGGCCTCCCAATCACCGGCCCTGTAGGAGATGAGAACTCAGGGTCCCACTCCTCAGTGTGCCCTCAGAGAAAAGCAGTCAATCCCTCCCATATCCCAGGTCTCCTGCTGTACTCTGCTTACATGGCCTGTGACTGAGCATTTCTAATTCTGGCCCACAGCCCTGTTTGGAGTTTCCAAACCCAGCAGATTCCTGCCACACACTCCTGCACTACTCCTCCTGTAGGAAGAAAGAGGTGGTTCTCCCCGGATCTGTTGCTCATGGGGTCCCTGCTTGAAAAGCAGTGGTTCAACTGTGCCTTGGATCACATTTTAAGGTAATCCCGAGCTGGGAGCTCACTGCTTGGCTCCGTCTCTGCAGTCACCTTCCCTGCTCTGATGCCTGGGAGCTCTGCCACACTCAGGCACCCCTGGTCTTTTGTGTCTCTGTGGGTCCTGAGACCACACTGTCCCCACCAGTGCTCCACCCCCCCTCTTAGCCTCTGGAGTGATGTCCCTCAGTGGAGCAGTTTTCTAGAAGTTCTGATTTTCTACTGCACTGCTTTCTCACTTGCCAGCAGCTGGCCCCTCCTCCTGTGGTCTATCTTTTCATGCTTTGGATTCACTTTCTGCACATCCTACCTTCTGGAAAGTGGTCGATTTTCTGTTCCTAGAATTGCTGCTCTTCTTCTCTTCTATCTCCTGTTGAGTTTGTAGGTGTTTAGAATGGTTTGATAACTATCTAGCTGAACTCCTGTGACCTGATGATATCTTGGTCTGCTACTCCTCTGCCATCTTGCTCCTTCCTCTATCACTGAAAATTTTCTTGATTGGAAAAAGGTTTATAGATAAATATTATTTCTTTGTAAATGAAACAGTTGCCTTTATAATAAGTCTTGGGGTGAGAGATATCCAAGCATGTACTGAATTCACAAGGTAATTTCAGATTTCATTGAGTTGACATTTATTGAATTTATTTTAATGTATGTTGTAAATTTTGGCATAGATAGAATTTTTGGTATAATCCACAATGTGTGGACTCATAAGCAAAGCAAGAATGCATGTACCCCTCTTGCTAAGTATACTTTATTTTCTTAAACATCCCATAATATTATCTTTTTTATCATAATATTATCTTGAAAGAGAGAACTATTTCCCTAAAAAGATTATAAAATCTATTCCATTGTGATATAGAGAGCTAGTGTTCACCATGTGTTCTGTTTCTTTTCATTTCCTAGTCTCCTTTGCCATTATGTTTGGACTTGTGACTAATTCTGGTCGGTGGACAATTAAGTAGAGGAGAAACATGTTTCTTTTGAGCTAGAGCAAACTGGGAGACCCCACATTGCAGAGGATGAAGGCCTTGGATGGTAGCTTGGTTTCTGGGATATTGTGTGCAGGAGAGCATTCTTTAGACTAGCGCTGGATGTGGAACTTGACCAAGAGATAAACTTCATGATTTTGAGGATTAACTAGCTACCCCATATAACCTAGCCTATCCTAAATCATACAAAGGTTAAATAGTAAGTACCGGTGTTAGGTACTCTTGCAACTGTATCGAAAGAAATGAAATATGAATTCCTTTCTCTTCCTCCAGTGGTTTTCTGTGCTGTGGAGAATACCTGGCTTTTTGTTGACTGCCAGTTGAGATGTCCTGCTTTCAACTTGAAGTCCTGGTCCTGAGTGTTTTCTGAACTGAGACTGAAGATGACCAAACCCTTTAGCACTGTATCTTTCCTGAGTGGCAGAGTCTTGGCTAATGATGGTCTCATGAGTAGAACTGGGGTTGCCTGGGTGGCTCAGTTGGTTAAACATCTTCCTTCAGACCAGGTCATGACCCCAGGGTCCGGGGATTGATCCCCTCAATTGGCTCCCTTGCTCAGCAGGGAGTCTGCTTCTCCCTCTCCCTCTGCCTGCTGCTCCCCCTGCTTGTGCTCTTGCTCTCTCAGTCAAATAAATAAATAAATAAATAAAATATTAAAAAAAGTGAAGAGTAGAATTGGTGCTAAGATCCTGCTTCTCCCCTTTCTACCCCACCTGTACCCCTTGAGTGCTTTCTACAAAATGTCTCAAAATTTTGCCCAACTTTCTAGTCTTATCCCAATGTCCCCTTCAAATCTAGGTCTTATCCCAACTCTTCCAAACTGATTTACTTGGATTTGCTGGACATGTCTATCTTCCTCTGGACCTTTTATTCATATCAGATGAGATTGGACACCTTCAGGTTGGTAGGGTTGCAGACTCTTTTAGTCATATCATTGTTTCTGTATAAAAGTCTTCCTTCCTTTTCATTCTACCTAGTCTTCAGGGTGAAGCCCAAAGTTTCACTTTGTTTTGAAGCCTCTGAGCTGCATTAAACTTTCTCTAGATTCACAATCCTTATTTTTATTTCTAAAATCCAAAAAGCTCTGAAAACTGAATACTTTTAAATAACTCTTTTGGCAACAAAATCTAGATGGGTCTGAAGAAATTTGGAGCCAAGTCTTGAACTGACTTGACTTTATTTACCTGTAGTTTTTATTTCACACACACACACACACACACACACACACATATATAATCATATTCTGTTTGATTTTGATGAGCTATCCTAGAGCTTTTGGGAGCTATTATATAATTTATTGGGTTACCTGTGTAAAATCTGAAACATTTTGAGTTCAGAAACTCATCTGTCTCTAGGGGTTTTGTCAAGAGATTGTGGATACGTTACTATCCTTATGGAGAAACCACTGGTTATTTCCATTTTCAAATTTTATGATCTATTTGAACGTGCTTTAATAAAAATAACTTCTAGCATAGGCTGGGATTTTTTTTTTTTAAGATTTTATTTATTTGACAGACAGAGATCACAAGTAGGCAGAGAGGCAGGTAGAAAGAGAAGCAGGCTCCCCGCTGAGCAGAGAGCCCAACCTGGGGCTCCATCCCAGGACCCTGGGACCATAACCCGAGCTGAAAGCAGAGGCTTTAACCCACTGAGCCACCCAGGTGCCCCAGCTGGGATTTTTGATAACAAAAATATCCTTTTTTAGTTTTTTTTTGGGGGGGACAAATTTCCAAAAATGATAAATTCAGTTGCACAAAACTGTGTCATCTTTATTTTCTGTAAACTTAGTTTTTACCTCAAGCTCCTCATCTGCAGAGAACATCAGGTGAATTCAGTTACGTTAGTGATTAGTTGGTCATTTAAAGCTTAAGGGAAATAGGCCTGAAATTCCTGCTCCAGTCACAGGCCTCACGCATTTGACTACTTTCCATGCTTCTCTTATTGGCACATGGAGCTTTTGGATATTTCTCTGTGGCCTTTAGGGACCCATAGTCTTGAGTCCCTCTCTGCCTTCACATTTTAACCCTGCTGTTGTCAGAACATATGTGGGATAAGTGTACTGAAGTCTGCACAAAGTTTGTTATCTTCTTGATTTATGCATGTGAAACAAGGCCCCAGACCTAGTGCACTGATTATTCTTCCCTCCTTACTCTTGAAGGGTAGGAATGGAGTCAAGCAGTTGAAATGACCACATCTTCTCTAATTCTAGTAAGGTTATTAATCAAATTTATTTCCCTTTTTAGGTGACTAGGCAAGAATTCTTCCAAACTTACCGGTTCTTTAAAAAAAGATTTTATTTATTTGTCAGAGAGAGATAGAGAGAGCAAGCATAAGCAGGGGGAGTGGCAGGCAGAGGGAGAAGCAGGCTCCCCCCCTGAGGAAAGAGCCCATTGTGAGACTCCATCCTAGGACCCTGGGATCATGACCTGAGCCAAAGTCCGATGCTTAACCCAACTGAGCCACCCAGGCATCCCTAAACCTACCGGTTTTTGACATTTAAAAAGCCGCATCTCACCGAGCTATTGTGTATGACATGGATTTACAAAAGTATACACTGAGGCTAAAAATACATATAACTAGATAAAAGGTGACTAGAATTCTTTGTGTCTGGCTGTGATTTGGCTCAGACTTGTGGGTGAAGGTAGGTGGGAGGTGGGGTGGGTGGTGGGCACCTAGTCAGTGTGTGAGAAGTTCGTTCTACTACATGTACACTCCTATTTAGCATCACTCAAATTCCAGACTGAAAAAGCTGCCTCCAGTGCGAAGGTAGAAGTTTGATTTATGGTGGTTTTCTGAGTGGTTTCAGGAAGTGGCAGAGGAGGCTGTTGAGAGAGAATTCCCACCCACCTGCTTCATGTCAGCCTTACCACATCCATATTTAGTTCAGCCTTTTAAATCTTTTACATATTGTGAATCTATGTGGGATTTAAGTAGAATGCTGCTAGTGAAAATAGTTTGAAAAATCCTTGCATCTAAATAGGATTATACAAAAGGTTTTTCAAACAGCCAGTTCTAGTGAGGAATGTTTCACATGTAATCAAACACGGCTTAACCAGAACCAGCTTCCACTCTTAGCTGTGAATGAACGATTCAACAATAGTCTTCTAAATCAGTGATAGACTCTCCCAAGTACTCATATCTGTGCCTGTTTGTTTCAGGCTCTGGGAAGTTGAGTTCAAGAGACCTGTAATCCAGTTGCTTTCAGTCCTTGCTGCCCACATAACCCCACAGAACTGTGGCTACTTGCTTATAGGGCTTTATCATTTTTACTGCTCTTTTCCTCTTGAGAGACACAGAGAGAATTAGACAAACAAACCAAAAAATCCTTTCCCATGCTCAGTTGAGTATTCCCATTCCTGCTGACTGAGAACAGATGTGATACATCTGGGTGTTGTGGCCAGTTACAGTGTAACTACTCATACCTTGGCTCACACACCCCACATTTGTCACCTGGAACCTTGTGCTAGCCTCCAAAGTGGCCCCTTTCCTTTACTGCTCCTTGATCTTGCTCACTTCTAAAATGTCACTCAAGTGTTCTTTTTCTAAAATGTACATCTAATCATCTCGCTCCTAAAAATGGAAAGATTTAAAAAGATTTTGTATTTTGCATTTTTAAAAAGATTTTATTTGCAAACATGCAAAAGAGAGAATGAACAAGTGAGGGGAAGGGAGAAGCAGACTCCTCGCTGAGCAGGAAGCACAATGCTCAGGATCATAACCTGAGGACCCCAGGATCATAACCTGAGCGGAAAGCAGATGCTTAACTGACTGAGCCACCCAGGTGCCCTGGCTTTGCATTTTTAGAAGATATTCAAATTCTTGGCCTTGGATCACAAGATCTTTAATGATTTCCAGCAGAATGCGGTGATTAACAATTATTCTGTGTCTCACATGCCAGTCAGTATGATAGTTTCCTCACCATCATTTCAACTTTACAACTCTGGGAGGTAGTGGTTTTAGCTTCACTCTAAAATGAGAAAAGCAGAGCTTAGAGAGATGACTTTTCCAACAGTTAAAGAATAACATAATTCCTTCTATCACTGGTCCTTCCTATGTACCCTTATGTACTCCAAACACTGCAGTCTTCCCTGAGACCAGCACTGAAATATTCACGGTCACCTGTCAGGCCTCTTTTCCTTCCTCATGCCAGGTCCCTGGCCTGTAATATGAAGAAATTTCATTCCCTGAGCAATCACTAATTAAGTCTCAAGATCCAGACCACCAGTTCCTATCTCTGTTTCACTGTTTTGTCCCTCGAGGCACAATTAGATATACCTTTCCTCATGAACCAGGAGCCCTCTATGGACAAGTCACATGGTTAGATGGTGAATCCTATGTATGAAAAGGGTCCTGTTCCTCATGCCTCACTCAGGGACTATTAATTTCATCAGAAGGTGATCATTTCAGGCAACTGAGGAAGAATAGAATATAGAGGAACTTTAGCTTGCTGTGGTACTCCCACTGTAGACCATCTAATACTTGCTGATACTGTCCTTCTGTATTTTATCTCTTTTAGTTAATTAATTAATTAATTAATTAATTGAAAGCTTTTCTTTGAGTGAGAGAGCATGAGCATGAACAGGAGGAGGGGCAGAGGGAGAAGGAGAAGCAGGCTCTCAACTGAGCAGGGAGTCCAATTCAAGGTTTGATCTAAGGAATCTAAGACCTGAGTCTAAGGCAGATGTTTAACTGATTGAACCTACTGGTGCCCCTATTTTTAATTTTTTTTAATTAATAAAAAAAATTAAAATTTTCTTTCTTAAAAAATGTATTTTTACTCTATTGACATCAATGTGCTTGCACAGGAAGTAGTTGATGTTTATATATTCAGACATCCAAAGGAGATGTTTATTTTCTAGCTGTGTTTTTTTAATGAAAAAATTTTAATTGTGGTAAAATAAAAACACAAGATTTACTATCTTTGTTTTTAAGTATACAGTTCAGTAGTGTTAAGCACTTTCACATTGTGCAATCTTCAGAACTTTTATGTCTTACGAAACCGAAACTCTCTATCCCTTAAATAACTCCCAATTCCCTGTCACCCATGCTGGGGTCTGATGATCACTATTCTAATTTCAGTTTCTATGAGTTTGACTACTCTAGGTACTTCATATAAATGGAATCCTACAGTGTATTCGTCTTTCTGTGCCTGACATAGTTCACTTAGCATTATGTCCTCAAGGTTTATTCATGTTAGAGCATATGTCAAAGTTTCCTTCCCTTTCAATGCCGTATAATATACTCCATTGTTTGTGTATGCCTCATTTAGTTTATTCACTCATCTGATAATGGACAGTTGGATTTCTTCTACCTTTTGGCTACTGTGAAAAATACTGCTATCAACATGGGAGTACAAATGTCTCTTTGGGATCGTACTATCAGTTCTTTTGGGTATATACCGTGAAATGGAACTTCTGGATTATATAGTAATTCTATTTCAGTTTTTTTGAGGAACTGCCATACTGTTTTCATAGTGGCTATACCATTTTACATTCTTACTAGCAGTGCACCAGGGTTCCAATTACTCCACATCCTCTCTAACAGTTGTCATTTTCTGTTTTTGTCTGTTTTTTGTTTTTTTTTTAATATATAGTAGTCATCCTAATGGGTGTGCTATGTGTGGTTTTGAATCAAGAGAAACTCTCTCTAGAAGATTAGGTACTTTGTACTATGGGCCTCTCTGACTCAAGAGTTACATATAATACAAGATTGACAATTATTATCCTCTGCTATTTTTATGAATAAAACCAATGTTCATTAAAAAAGGCATAGTTGAGTAAACAAAGAAAAGCTAAAATCTTTGTCCAAGCTAGTAGTGTTTGTGTGAAACCAGACAGTTTGGCCACAAAAACACAGCCCATAAACTAACACCCTCCTGAAAGTATCTTCCCCTAGGAGCAGTCTGTGTCTAGCAGGAACTAAGCCCTTGCTAGGGTGATAGCTTTGGGACTCTGATAAGGTATTAGCTGTTGTCAAACTCCCTAGCTAAGCCAAGAGTTTCTGGGGGACAGGGCTTGTTCATGTGAATTTGTATCCCCTTAGTGCCTGACATTGTGCAAGACCTGTACTAATTCATAAAAAAAATTATATGTTTGGTGTCTACCATATGCCAATTGGCCATTTTGAGAGTTAGCGGTGATATGGTGGTGAACGAAATAGACAAAATCCCTGCCTTCATGGACCTTAGTATATAGTGTTGGGGACTACCTATAAATACATGGTATGTGTGTATATATATATATATATATATATATATACACACACACACACATACATACATATACAATCTATATATTGTTCTCCAATATATATATCTATATTTCAACAGATTGAATGCCATGGATTGAATATATATATATATATGTATATATACATATATATATATATATATAAATACCATGGAAAAAATAAAGCAGGAGGGGAAACTGGGTGACTCAGTTGGTTAAGAGTCTGCCTTTGAGGGTGCCTGGGTGGCTCAGTGGGTTAAAGCCTTTGCCTTCGGTTCAGGTCATGATCCCAGGGTCCTGGGATCAAGCCCCGTATCTGGCTTTCTGCTCAGTGAGAAGCCTGCTTCCCTTCCTCTCTCTGCCTGCCTCTCTGCCTACTTGTGATCCCTGTCTATCAAAAAAAAAAAAAAAAAAAAAAAAAAGAGTCTGCCTTTGGCTCAGGTCATGATCCTGGGGTTCTGGGATCGAGTCTCATATCAGGCTCCCTGTTCAGTGTGGAGTCTGCTTCTTCCTCTCCCTCTGCCACTGCTCATGCTTGCTTCCATTTCTCAAATAAAAAATATTAAACAACAACGACAAAGTAGGAAACAGGACTAGTAAGTGGCAAGATGGGGGTAGGTACAGTTTTGAACTGGGTTCAAGAAAGGCTCACCAAGACATGGCATTTGGCTACATACTCAAAGGAAAAAAGGGAGTGAGGTATGTTGATTGCTTTCTAGGGGAATTGTATTCTAGGTAGACAGTACAAGGGCAGAAAGCCTGAGATGAGAGCGTGTTTGATGTGTTGGAAAGAGCAAGAAGTGAGTCAGAGCAGAGTGAGTCAGAGGTAGAAGGAGAAGGAGTCAGATACCTAATGGGAGCCAGACTACACAGGTCTGGCTGCCATTAAGAGAACTTTGGATTGGGAAGGCTTTGGTTGGGTTTTGAGCAGAAGAGAGACAAGATCTGACCTACATTTACATGGATCGCTCTGGCTACTGTGTTGAGAATAGAATGGGGGTCAAGGGTAGAAGTAAACCCTCAAAAGGTATTTATTGGTTGATGGAAATAGAGTTTGTGTGTTTGGACTTGGGTGTTCTATGAAGGGAAGTCAGGATTGGCAGCTTCACAAAATGGACCACACAAAGTCAAAAGATGTCAGGCCTCAGCAAACTGTTTATGGATGACACAGGTAAGGGGGCACAAGTCAGAGAGTACAACATGATGTCTGTAAGAATGGCCTGGCACCTTCAGGGTGGTGCCTGTTGTCTGCTTTGGGGTTTAGGCAGTCAGTCTATTGCAGGTTCTGTGATCTGAGCAACATGTTGTGGTTAGCAAAGGGACAAAGCCCACAGAGGAGCTCTATTTCTGAGTGGATGGGTCAGACCCACCTTTGATGAATTTCTGCAGACCTTAGGTCTGAGAAAATTTGAGCAAAATGTCAATGGGTTTTCAGTGGTGGCCACGGGTGGCAGACCACAGCTGGGTAGTTCCCACCAGAGAAATTCTTTATTCCTTCATTAGTGTTAATGAAACTCACACTGGTGAAGGGAAATCACGTGATGAGACCACAGCTATTTCACCGAAAGTGCTACTCACTTGAGCTGCAAAGCTGTCTGTAACCTTTAATTTTGGGCGTATGCCTCAAGGAAATAAACCCCAAAGCAACCATCAGAAAGGTAACTTGCACGGGCATCTTTTGAATTTAAAAGGGCATTTAACTGAGGGTTTTCCAAATGTTTGAGAAGAAAATACTAGTTAAACAAATAGTCAAACATGGTATTTTAAGGAGGTAGAAAGCTACAAAGAAGTAAAAGCTCTGCTTAGGTAAACAATGCACAAAACAAAATATTTGTACAGTTGTACCTGTACCCATCAACAAATGGATTTAGAGAAATGGAAACAGAGTTGGTAAATGAATTTAGAGAAATAAAAGGTGATTTTTAAGTTCATTGGGTTCTTTTATAGAAAGTGATTAGATTATAAGCATAAGTATAAAAAAATAAAGTCTCCAGAAGCAATTGGGGATAGACCTTGGATGTGCAGAATAAAGCTACTTGCCTTTTATTCTCTTATATTATTTAGATGTTTATTGCCATTCAATCCCATTCAGTCCCGTCTTCATCGTTAAATATGGCCTATTCACTGTGTGCTGAGAAGACCAGGAAGAAGCAGATGAAGGTGAGGGCCATTGATTGTTAGTCTCGAAAGCCCACTAAAGTAGGTGGGAAATTTCTGGGTAGTCTGTGTACTTGGTCACTGATGAGTTGCTTGGGTCCAAAGACCACATACAGCTTGGACTACTACTTGACTTTTATTTATATTATGGCAGTTGAAAGTAGTAGCAAATTTTATTAGCAAAGTTCCTCTTTTGAGTAGAAGACTGTTATTTATATATTATAAAAATACATGCTTTTGTTCTCTAAGGCATTCCATAAACTTGTTTGGAAAATGTTTCCTGTAATTTTAAAAATATAGACAACCAGGGATGTCAGGATTTGTAGTTAATTTTACTTTCTTCTTTAAATTTTCCTGTACCATTAAAATTTTTAAAATCAATGAATATATTATTTTCCTTACAGAAGGTAAATTTGTTCTATTTGAAAGGAAAAAAGAGTACCTATTTAGTAGTTTTATTTTCCTTAAACTGGTCCTTATAAAGATTACTAAATCGACTACACAACATTAAAAGTCTCTATGTGACAAACTGCTTCAACCCCCATCATAAGCAATATTTAAAGACAGGTGACAAAGTGATAGGTACCATCAGTTGGTATCTCTAATACACAGAGATATTTTATACATCACTAAGAAATGATGAGAAAATTTCCAGAACTATAAGTATACAATTTGAATGGCAATAGAATGGCAATAGCATGAAAAAAGTTAACCTTATTTGTGGTTAAATAAATATAAATTAGAAGACAAGCTATTGGTTTTTGTCTATTAATGTAGGAAAGATTAATTGCTAATATTTATTATTTGTTACAGTCATAGACTGTTAGGCATTCTCATACACACTAACAAGAATTAAAATTGGTACAAATTGAGAACAATATCTACTAAAGTTTTAAATGTGAATATCCTTTGACCCACACATTATACTTTTGATCAATTTCCTAGGGAGGTAACTGTAAAGTTTTATACAGGCTTAATGGTTAGATTGCTTGTTGTAGAACTGTTACATTTTACAGCAAGTAGAAAGGTATTGAGAATTACACAATTGAATACCACAGCTCCAGATCTGAGGGAGAATAGAACACGGGGGTGTGGGGAGATCTTGAACAAACACTCTTAAGCCCAAAGAGTGTTGCTGTTCCTGCTCAGTGGGTTGCCTGCAGGACTGGGCTCAGCATTGCCAGACCTTCTAGTTTTTCAAGATAGGGTCCAAATTTGGATTTTTACATAACATTTTCCATATTTTAAAATGTGAGCCATTTAGTCAAAAGTTAAAAAAAAAAACTATATAGACTAACATGGTTTGGATATCTAGACTTGGGCCAATCTGTTTCAACCCTTGATGTATATATACCTACTTATACATTTTTAATTCTAATATTTGTGTAATGTACAGAAGGGTAAAAATAACATGTCATGTTTAAAAAGTAATTTCAAAAAACCCCCAATCATGTTACTATTACCCTCCTTGAGAAAGACCATTACTGAAATCTGTGCACTCTACTGCAATCACATTTGACTCACTTCGCTTCAGAGAAAGTCACTGCTTTGAATTTAGTTTTAATTCCTGTTTTTTTAAAATATATATTTAGCACCTATTTTTACAAACATTATATTGCTTTTTTTTCCTCTTTTGCCTGAAAAGCTCTTATCTCAGTCCATTCCTGCCTTGGCCCTGTGCAAAGCAAGCCCTGCTCTCTGGAGCCCTCAGGGAGGCCGAGGGGGAGAGAGGATGTCCAGATGCTAACCTGCTGCCTTGGGGTGGCTCATAAGCCAAGTTGTCCTCCTCCATTTCTGGCCCTGGGAACACCTGCTTCAAAGCTCTTAATATGAAAACTGAGATCAAAGCTACAACTCCCTGTCATTTTTTTTTCTACCTGCCATTTGGACTCTGATTTTCCTTAGGTAAAATGTTTATTTTTGAAAAATAAACCCACTTCTGTTTAGTGCTAGTCACATCCATTTGGTCTTGATTATTTGGCCTGTTAGTTTCTGAGGACTATATCCTTGCCTTGCCTACCTCCCTGCCCATGATGGTGTTTGGACAGGAGACCTGGTGTGGAGTGCTCATTGACCTGGGCATCTACTGAAGGTGCTCCCCTCTTCTGGGCAGCTCCTTGACAAGCTGGCTGGATATGTGACTGACACATAGGTGGTGCTTCATAAATGACTGCTGAGCAGATGGAAGGATGTTTATTGTTTGGGCCTATCTACAAACGTACAGTTCTGCCAACCTGCCCAAATTGGTGCATTAACTATGTTCACAGAGGTATAAAAATAATAATAATATTCATAGTAATATTCCATGCAAGTGAGCATATACTCTGT
Source organism: Lontra canadensis (assembly GCF_010015895.1). Classification (NCBI taxonomy): domain Eukaryota; kingdom Metazoa; phylum Chordata; class Mammalia; order Carnivora; family Mustelidae; genus Lontra; species Lontra canadensis. The sequence continues at coordinate 3,428,229 of NW_022631000.1, forward strand.
ACTAATCTCTTTTAATGCTCATGACAACCTTGTAAAGGAGGTACTACATTAATCCCATTTTGCAGATGAGGAAATAGGGGCACAGAGAGGTAAAGCAATTGTATAAGGTCACAGAGCAGGCTGGATGCAGAGATGGGATGCAAACTCAGTTCCTTTTGACTCCCCAGCCTGAACCTGTGACCACTGTGAGATGCAATCTTCTTTCAGATCATTTCAATCCCCTTGGAATTAAAGGAACAGGCAGGAGTTCTACTCCTACCCCCACTCAGCCCCCCAGGAGTAGCTTTCTTGGCTTCTCCAGTCAGAGACTCGTCTTCCTCTGAAACTCCTGCCTGGGGCACTTACTTGCCTCAAGTCTCTTCCTGGTACTTTTCATGGATACCCATCTGGTTTCCCCTCTGCATTTTCAGCATTGCAAAGCAGAGGCCAATGCTTTTAACTTTGGGAACATCAGTCATGCCCAGCAAAATGCTTCCCACTAGCAAGCCTGATATAGGTTATTTCCTCCTTCCCCACCACTTGCCCCCTTTTCAGTGTTAGCTGCCATAGTACCCTCAGTATATTACTAACTTATTGCCATGTCACAAACCACCCCCAAACTTAGTGTCTTATAATCATAGCCATTTTATTCGCTTATGATTTTGTGGTCAGCACTTTGGGCTGGTATCCCCTGGAGTTATTTTGCTGTTGGACGTATCTCGTATCTGAACCAGGCCTGTGTCTTGCTCATGATTGGAGCAGACTGTCAGCTGTGTAGGCTCAGGGGACTCAGCAGAAACCACTCTTCTCCACTGGTCTTTCCTCCTCCAGTAGTCTAGACTGGACTTCTTCAGTCAGCAGGCTCGGGGCTGTGTTCCAAAGGAGCAAAAGCAAAAGCATGTAATTCTTCCCCATTTTATTGGATATGGAAAGTCAAGAACAGTCCACATTCAGTGAGTGAGAAACTGTTCTAGCTCTTATTTTTTAAAAACTTTCACCCCTTTCACTTGTTTCTCACCACCTTCATTCCCTGTTTCTGGCAACTACCAATCTGCTCTCTCTAACTGTGAGCTTGGTTTTTTTTTTTTTTTTTTAAATTCCACAAATAAGAGAGATTATACAGTATTTATCTTTGTGTGTCTAATTTACGTCAATTAGCACAACGCCCTTAAAGTCCATCCGTGTTGTCATAAATGGAAAGATTTCATTCTTTTTTATAGCTGAAAAATATTCCACTGTATATATAAACCACATTTTATTTATCTGTTCATTCATTGATGGACACTTAGGATGTTTCTACATCTTAGCTATTATAAATAATGCTGCAATGAACATGGAGGTGCATACCTATTTTTGAGTTTGGCAGCATGAATTTACATTCCCATTAACAGTGCCCTTTTCTCCACATCCTGTTAAACGCTTACATCTTGTCTTTTTGACAATAGCCATTCTAACAGGTGTGAGGTGATAGCTTATGGTAGTTGTGAGTTGCATTTCCCCGATGATTGATGATGTTGAACATTTTTTCATATACTTGGTGGCCACTTGTAAGTCTTCTTTGGAAAAATGTTTATTCAGATCTTCTGTTCATTTTTAAATTGGATTATTTTTATGCTATTGAGTTGTATGAGTTCTTTATATATTTTGGGTATTAGCCTCTCTTCTGATACATGGTTTAAAAATATTTTCTCCCATTCAGTAAGTTGCCTTTTTGATTTTAGATGGTTTCCTTTGCTTGTAGAAGATTTTTAATTTGATGCAGTCCCCCTTGTTTATTTTTGCTTTTGTTGCTTTAGCTTTAGGTTTGAGATTAAACAATCATTGCCAAGACCAGTGTTAAGGACTTTACCATCTATGTTTTCTTCTAGTTTTATGGTTTTAGGTCTTACATTCAAGTCTTTAATCTACTGTGAATTAATTTTTGCGTGCAGTGTAGGATAATGGCCGAATTTCATTCTCTTGCATGTAGCTGTCCAGTTTTCCCACCCTTTATTGAAGGGACTGTCCTTTTCCCACTGTGTATTCTTGGATCCACAGTTATAAGTTAATTGGCCATATATATGTATGCTTATTTCTGATATTTCTATCCTATTCCATTGATCTATGTGTCTGTTTTTATGTCAATACCATACTGTTTTAGTTACTGTAGCTTTGTAATATCATTTGAACTCAGGGTGTGTGATGCCTTCAGCTTTGTTCCTCTTTCTCAAGATTGCTTTGGCTATTCAGCTTATTTTCTGATTCCATACAAATTTTAGGATTATCTGTTCTATTTCTGTGAAAAATGTCATTGGTATTTTGATAAGGATTGCACTGAATCTGTAGTTTTCTTTGAGCAGTATGAACATTTTAACAATATTGATTCTTCCAATCTATGAGCACAGAATATCCTTTTATTTATTTGTGTCTTCTTCAATTTCTTTTATTAATGTGTTATGGTTTTCTGTTGACATGGTTATAGTCTGTGGTGTCACAGTCTTCTAAACAGCTGTGTGAGTGTGTGTATATTTAAGTTAGTACTCTTATATCTCAATGGGAATAATTGTTTTGATGATTTCCTGAGATCTGACTTTGAAAAGGAAGGTTAGCCATATTGCTAGGAGTTGGTCCTTATGGGGGAAACTTGATAGAGATAGTCTGATCAAGCTTATGGCGTAAACCCAGGAGTCCCCTATTGGGTAGGTAAGTCTAGGAAACTCTAGGGAAGGCTTAGAGGGAAAAAAGAAAGAGGGAGCTGATTGTGATACTTTGAATTCACCTGGATCCAAACTTGGAATCTTAGATTATTCTTAAACCCAAACTGTCTTTCCCACATTTATTACCTTTTAAACTTGAGTGATGATTCTTTTTTGGTCTAAGTACGCTGTTCTTTAAGTATTTACACAAAAATCTGCCTGCCTTAGGCAATTTTACATTTCTATTCTTTTTTTTTTTTTTTAACATTTTACTTATTTGTCAGATTGAGAGAGAAGAGAGAGCCAGAGAAAGAGAGCACGAACCACGCAGGGGGAGCAGTAGGCAGAGGGAGAGGGAGAGGGAGAGGGAGAGGGAGAAGCAGACTCCCTGCTGAGCAAGGAGCCCAATGCAGGGCTAGATCCCAGGACTCTGGGATCATGTCCTGAGCTGAAGGCAGACACTTAACAGACTGAGCCACCACGGGTCCCGATTATATCTCTATTCTTGTTGAGAAATTACTAATAGTCGAAAAAAATGTTTTGGTTGACAATGCTGTGGAATAGCTGAGAATAGCTGAGAAACATGGTAATGAGATCAGGAACAGATCTTCAAAATCAAAGGCAATGCAACTGAATTCTAAAATTTGAAATGTAAGGTGATATCTCATTGTGGTTTTGATTTGTATTTCCCTGATGCTGAGTGATGTGGAGCACTTTTTCATGTGTCTGTTGGCCATCTGGATGTCTTCTTTGCAGAAATGTCTGCTCATGTCCTCTGCCCATTTCTTGATTGGATTATTTGTTCTTTGGGTGTTGAGTTTGCTAAGTTCTTTATAGATTTTGGACACTAGCCCTTTATCTGATATGTCGTTTGCAAATATCTTCTCCCATTCTGTCAGTTGTCTTTTGGTTTTGTTAACTGTTTCCTTTGCTGTGCAAAAGCTTTTGATCTTGATAAAATCCCAATAGTTCATTTTTGCCCTTGCTTCCCTTGCCTTTGGCAATGTTCCTAGGAAGATGTTGCTGTGGCTGAGGTAATTAACAAGTCAGGAAATGACAGATGCTGGCGAGGTTGCGGAGAAAGGGGAACCCTCCTATACTGTTGGTGGGAATGCAAGCTGGCGCAACCACTCTGGAAAACAGCATGGAGGTTCCTCAAAATGTTGAAAATAGAACTACCCTATGACCAAGCAATTGCACTACTGGGTATTTACCCTAAAGATACAAACGTAGTGATCCGAAGGGGCACGTGCACCCGAATGTTTATAGCAGCAATATCTACAATAGCCAAACTATGGAAAGAACCTAGATGTCCATCAACAGACGAATGCATAAAGAAGATGTGGTATATATACACAATGGAATACCATGCAGCCATCAAAAGAAATGAAATCTTGCCATTTGTGATGACGTGGATGGAACTAGAGGGTATCATGCTTAGCGAAATAAGTCAATCAGAGGAAGAAAACTATCATATGATCTCCCTGATATGAGGGAGAGGAGATGCAACATGAAGGGTTAAGGGGGTAGGAGAAGAGTAAATGAAGCAAGACGGGATTGGGAGGGAGACAAACCGTAAGTGACTCTTAATCTCACAAAACAAACTGAGGGTTGCTGGGGGGAGGGGGGTTGGGAGGGGGGGTGGGGTTATGGACATTGGGGAGGGTATGTGCTATGGTGAGTGCTGTGAAGTGTGTAAACCTGGTGATTCACAGACCTGTACCCCTGGGGATAAAAATATATTATATGTTTATAAAAAATAAATAAATAAATAAATAAAATTTGAAATGTAATAGTTGAAAGTATTTTTTTCTGCTTTTTGACAAAACCTATTTCTAGAGAACAAATAGCTACTGACATAATGCTTATATGACTATCATTTGTGAGGCAAGTCATCTTGAAAAGCAGTGTTTTATTAAGCATTCAGATTAGTAAAACCAAGTTTATCAAGGCTTCTCATTGTATTGGTAATAGAATATATCAACAGGGTTTTATGTTTTCATTATTGTCCTCGCAGACACCTTCTGGAAGCAAGTATGTTGAAGTTACTCTCCCATATGCCAAAAAAACCCCCAAAACAGAACTATTCCTGTTGAAGACAATTTCAATAACAGAAGGTTTTAGATGTTCCCTTCTTAGATACGTTTTATCATGAGGCATTAAGACATTTTTGGTAGAGATTAAATTAAATGCAATGTCACAGTAATGTGGATTGCAGAATCTTGATTTCTGGTATGGGTTGAATTGTGACTCCCCCCATCCTCCCCAAATTCTTTTTCTTTTTTTTTAAGATTTTATTTATTTACTTGAGAGAGCGAGAAAGTGAGAGAAAGCACACAAGTTGGGGGAGGAGCAGAGAGGGAAGGAGAAGGAGGTGAGAATCTCAAGCAGACTCCATGCTGAGCATGGAGCCAGCATGGGAATTGATCTCACAACTCTGAGATGGAAATATATACACAATGTGGTATATATACACAATGGAATACCATGCTGCCATTGAGTGGGATGCTCAACTGACTGAGCCAACCAGATACCCCCATGTCCCCAATTTCTAATGTTGAGATCCTAATCTTCAGTACCTCAGAATGTGACCTTATTGGTTGAAATAAGGTTGTTGCAGGTATAATTATTTAAGATGAGGTCATACTGGAATAGAGTGGGCCTCTAATCTGATATGACTGGTATCCTTAGAAAATGAATGCCATGTGGAGAGATAGAGGTATGCATTGAGGAAAGATGATTGAAGGCACAGGAAGGTACCTTCTACAAGCCAAGGAACATTTGAGATGATTAGAAGCTGGGAGAGGGGCATGGGACAGATTCTCACTCACACCCTCAGAAGAAACCAGCACAGCTGACACCTTGATCTTAGACTTCTAGCTTATAGGACTGGGAGACAACATTTTTCTGTTTTTTACTCGCCTAGTTTGTGGTATTTTGTTATGCTATCCCTAGTGAACAAATATAGTTGAAAAGCTCTGTTGAAAAGAAATGCATTCTTTGAAAAGTGGGAGTGGGTAGGAGAGCATGGTTGTGGCAAAATGCTGGCAGATCCCAAAATCTTGAAATAAAAAAAGATGAATTTTCATTCATAAAGGATATAGTCAGAGACCTTCTTGAATGTTCAGGTTTTTTCTCTCCTTCATTTCTTTCTAGTGTTCTTCCTTACCTCCCCTCTCCCTCTTTTTCTTGGTGCCACACATGCTGCATTCAATAAAACACCCTTACTTTCTGCAGGGCCCGGGGCAGGGCTGGGCAGTGAGGTGTGCATGGCTGAGACCATAGGGTGCACAGTGCAGCAGCAGGTGTGGGGAACAGTCCTGCGACTCAGTTCTCAAGCACAGTATGCTAAGTGCTATAGTGGAATACAACTACATAGGGAACTTAGGCTGCTTTCTGGAGCGACACCTTAGCTGATTTTTGTTAATCACAGAGAGCTTCCTGGAGGAATTAACTCCTAGGGTTGTTGAGACATAAAGGATGAAGGCAAAAATGGGTGGGGAAAAAATGCTCCACACAGAGCAAACAGCATGTGAAGAAGTCTGAAAGTGAAGTTCATGGCTGTCTTCATGTAAGTTAGGAAACAGGGAGAGATGAGTCTGCAGAGGTTGGTGGAAGTCAGCCCACAAAATCTTGGAAGCCGTAATAAGTTTTTTGGTTTGCCAAAAAAATGTGTGGGAGGGGACTTACGTTGAAGAGAGCAGTCATATTTGTGCTCTGACTCCTATTTCCATCTACTTAGAGATGGCAACTTGAACATAAGCAGAAACATTCCCTTCCACTCTGAACATAGAAAAATGATATCAATATATTAAAAGTGCATTATTTAATACATTTTCATGCTTGAAAACAAGAAAGAAAGGGAAATCTCTATAAGTCAGAAATTCAGAAGTTTGCCAAAAAAATTAGGGAAGAGGCAATAGATAGAAACCCACATTAGCAAGAGGGGCTGAAGCGGTTAGGATTTTAGGGGGTCAGGATTGGGGGCTGGAGCCTTTTGACATCTAGGAACAGGGCTGACTTATCCCATCTGTCCAGGCCTGGGGCTGAGAGGGACCACCTGCTTTCAGCAGAATCCTGGAGTTCCTCTGTCACAGAGGAATAGGGTTTAGAAATGTGATCCTCTGTGTGCCAGGGTCCAGGCTGTCCCTGATGCAGGACTGGGGATGAGGCCACTGAAAAAGGACAAACCTTCAGGAGACTGTCACAACGCAGGATGCATTTGGGAGAAACCTGTGAAAGAAGAGTTTAGAGAAGTACCCGAGGAAGAGTAAAATTATGAAAGAGACAAAAAGCAGAATAATTGAGACAACTAATACTTGAGGGGTTAGAGATCTAGTATAGAAACAAAGAAAGGACTTGAAAATATATATTTATATTATTATCCAGGAGCCAAATTAAGAAACACCAACTATAAAAAACCCAAAGATTAACCTAGAGAAGTCTCTTCAGAAGAATGTAGTATTAAAAATATATAGAAGAGAAATATCAAAGAAAAGTTAAGGCACAGAATAGATTCAGAAGTTCCAATTATACTTTTATTAAAATACATAGGGCAGAATTTTGAACAATAATATATGAATAAGAATTTTACCTGGGAAAAGACAGATATGAATCCTTAGGTTGAAAAATTTCTCAAGAAGTACTAAAGAAGACTAAAAAATTCTGTATCTAGACATTACGTTTAAAAGTTTGGAAGGTTAGATATAATGAGAATACTATAAAATTGGCCAGAGATATAATACTAAAAAGTGAACATTATAGCACTATTAGATTTCTCATCAATGTTAGATGACATGAATCTAAAAATCCCTGTAAAAAACCTTCTTTAAAAAAGATTTTATTTATTTATTTGACAGACAGAGATCACAAGTAGGCAGAGAGGAAGTCAGAGAGAGAAGGGGAAGCAGGCTCCCTGCTGAGCAGAGAGCCTGATGCGGGGCTCAATCCCAAGACCCTGAGATCATGACCTGAGCCGAAGGCAGAGGCTTTAACCCACTGAGCCACCCAGGTGCCCCTAAAAACCTTTTAATACAGAAATATTTCGTATTCCAAATTATGCATCAGGAATTAGAGTTAAAGATATTTTCAGATTACAAAGATGCTGGAATTTGTCTTTTGCTGGAAGAACTAAAGTGAATATATCCCAGCAAGAAAAAGGCTTCAATTGGAGGGCAAAGAAGTTGGTAAAACACACTGTGGAATTAAAATTTGTACTGACTTTGAAAACAACACTAGGGAAAACATGGGTTTTGTAACAAACTGGGATTAAGATTATATCAGATTATCACATGGTCAATGTGAGGAAGAAATATTGAAGGAATCAAAATCATGCCAATTTTCTTCTCTTGTTCAGGAAGAAGATAGAATGAATAAATGTAGACTTTATTAGAAAAATATATTTAAGAAAATGTGACAAAAATAAAGGACAATTATTAAAGGATCGAAAGGGGTAGAAATTAAATATATTATTGTCCTAAGACATTCAAGAAAAATAACATAACAAAGTAAAGTAAGTTAATAGAATGCAGGAAAGGAGAAAGAATAGAAACAAAGTGAAGGCCTAGTAAAGAGAAAGTACAGAATAATTTGTTGGAAACATGCACACATACAGCAGTAATCACAATAATGTGGACATGTTTACTGGCCCTGGAAATGCAGGAACCTGTTCTTTCCTGTTTATTCCTAAATCCTTGCGGTTAAATCTCACATGTGCAGGCATTTTTTAATGAATAGAATACAGAGTCTCTCAGACTGGATTTTTAAAAGTCCAGCTACATGCTGGTAAAAAAAGAGACTCAGCTAAAAAAAATTCCCAAAAGGTTGAAAATCCAGGGGTGAAAAAAGATATGTTTTTTACTCAATTTGGCTGTAAATCTAAGGCTTCTCCTAAAAATAAAGTCTATTAAAATTATATTTAAAAAGAGGGTAGATTTCATATTAAGTGTTTCTCCCGCAATCCCCCAAATCCTACAAAGGGTCAAAAGGAAATGGATTTGATAGATATGGTGGTAGTTTCATGTGTGTATACATATGCTCAAACTCATCAAATTGTATGCATTAAATATGTGCCATTGTTCCTATGTCATTTGTACCTCAGTGAAGCTGTTAAAAGTAAAAATCTACTATAGGAATATTAGAATTATAGATAATAAAATTCAGGGCAAAACATTTTAAAGTGGACAAGTTGGCATTTCATATTGATAAGAGGAAAAATCTGCTAAAAGGATACAACAGTCTTTAACTGTTGTGAACCTTAAATATGACCTTAAATTATAAATAAACAGAATCTGATAGAACTCTAGTTGGAAATTTAAAATTATAGTGGGAGATAAAAATGAGACTATACTTCAACAACAAGAAAAAAACAAAGAGCTCAATTTAAAAAAGGAGCTTTGAATAGACATTTCTCCAGAAAATGTATATAAATTTCCAATAAGCACATGAAAAGATGCCCAGCATCACGAATCATTAGAGAAATGAAAATCAAAATCTCAGTGAGATACCATGCATTATGGTGGCTACTATCTAAACCCCAGAAACTTACAGATGCTGGTGAGACTATGGAGAAATTAGAAAACTTGTGCACTGTTAGTGGGAATATAAAATGATACAATAGCTGTGGTAACAGTATGGAAAATCCTCAAAAAATTAAAATTGATCTACCAGATGAACAGACAGTTCTACTTCCAGGGACATATAAAAGATTTGAAAGCCGAGACTTGAAGTGATATTTGTATATTCCTATTATTCTGGTTGCCGAAGGTGAAAGCAACCCAGATGTTTTTCTATGGATAAATGGATAAATAAAACATAACATAGACATAAAATGGAATATTAGTAAGTCCTAAAAAAGAAAAAAATTCTGAACATAATACAACATGGATAAAACTTGAGTATAACATGTGAAGTAAGCCAGTCACAGCAAGACAAATACTGTATGATTCCATTTTTTCAAAGTACCTAGAGTAGTCAAACGAATAGAGACAGAAAATGGAAGGACAGCTGCCTGGTACTAGGGGGAGGAGGGAATCAGGGGTTATTATTTAATAAGTACAGAATTTCAGTTTTGCAAGATGAAAAGAGTTCTGTGGATAGAGGGTAGTAATGGGAGAGAACAACATGAGCCTATTTAATATCACTGACTGAACACTTAGAAATGATCAAAATGATATCATTTTCATGTATTTTACCAAGTTAAAATAAAAAAAAATGAGACTACCTTTGATGTGCTTAGAGAATGGCTTAATGGAGTCAGACATAGGATGAAGAAAGACCAATTAGAATATTTTTCTGCAAATCAGGGAGGAGATAATGGTGACTTTAATTTGGGTAGTATAAGTGTGGTTGAAGTCAAAGGGAGAGATTGAGATATAATGAGAAAGTAGGAACAAAAGTTTCAGTGATTGAGTAGATGTGGATGGAAAGGGAGACATAAGCCACTTTTGATCATTAGTTTCAGGTTTGGACAAATGGGTTGATGTTGGAGACATTTACTGAGATAGGATACCTGGGAAGAGGGGTGAGACTTGGGGGGCAAGATGGTGAGATTAGTTTTGACTAAGAGGAGTTTGAGATGTCTGTGAGACACCTCAGGGACCAACTTTTTCTTCAACTGCTTCACAATCTATTTACTTCTACCACTAACACACATACTTGGCTTTCTTCTTTACACAAAGAAGTACCGTTTTGTTCACCTCAGGAGTGCTACCCTATCACTGCAGCAGAGACTTCAGTGGTAGATTCTGGATTACACAAATATGTGCTTGTATCAAATAGGATTTATTTCCCTAAGGTCAGAGAATGCCGAAAGCAAACAGATTGTATTTCCAATGGACTCTCAAATCCCAGCGGCAGAACTCTTGACAGGAAACTTGCATAGGCACGAGGCCAGTTCATTTTGTTCTCACTCACCATAATGCAAACCTAGAATTGCACTGATGGTATTTAGATAAGATCCACAGTTGTCTCTGGGACCTGCCAACAGTTCTTTCATGATCTGTTTTCCTTCCTGCACGTAAAATGTTTTTGTTAAAGTAACCTAATGGTTCTTGAAATGTGGCTTAAGTTTAGTGATGAACTGTGATCCTAATAGAGCCTTTCCAGGGCACAATACTTAAAGTAGAATACTAGTGAATCAATCATGTTGATGTTATCCATTTGGTAGCAGGGACTGTGGAAGATGTTTTTCTTACACAAATACAAATATGATGGCATAAGTGAGGGCCCAGCCTTTGGCTGAATCGGGTGAGATGTCGGCCAACTGTGGGATCCTGGATGGGTAACTCAATAGCCTGTGACCTCAGTTTCTTAACCTTTAATTAAAAAGCAGATAAAAACACCTAATTTGTAGAGTTGTTGTAAAGACTAAATGAGATATATACGAACGTGCTTATCATGGCACCTAACATGTAGCAGATATTTAACACATATTGATTTCTCTCCTCTGGTGAACTGTTTTATGATTAAATATTACATTTCCCCAGGCCATCCCAGGCTGAAGGTAAAACAGAGGACCATAGCATAGCACAAATTTTCCCACTACCTTAAGTGGGACCCTCTAAACTCCTTTCAAAGAAATCGTCCCAAATTTGTGGAGTCTCCAGGGCTATCTCTCACATGCTAACAAATACAGTGTTCTCAGCTCACACCCAGTTTGCCATGTTCTTCTCTGCTTTGGCTGTGCTGATCATTTTCTCCTGGGACTGTTAACTGGTGAAGTAAACGCAAAAGGTGCCAAGAACCTTCTGGTGACTTTGGGAAGATGTTGGGAAAACCCCTCCCGTCACTGCCAGCTTCCACCTCCCATCATGGAGGTATATATTGCCAGTGTATATTGCCAGTGTCACTCACACGGCCCATGTTACCATGATTCCTTCCTCAGCACACCAAAACCTCTTCATTTTCTCCCCCGATGTGGTGAGAATCTCTTCCTGTCTTCATATTAAGCATTATTCTTTTTCTTGGTATATTTAAACCCCTTTTCCTTGGAGACTCCATTATGAGTCCATGGTGACTGAGCCAGAGGAAAATTTGACTAACTGAAATCATATTGAAAAACCGGCCCTCCTGTCTAAGACTGAAGCTTTATTATCACACCAAGCTTTTATGTGAGGACTTCTCTTCTCTGAGGATAAATTATTTTACAAAAGTTATTTTAAGTCTTTCATGCACACCCCTGCCTTCTCCCACACCCCTTAGGCCCACCTCACCAGTCTTGTAGATATTCTAGAATGAATACTTATGCTCTAGTTGAGAATCTTGCTATGGTTTTACACACAGGTAGGTAAGTTTCCAGACTTTTTCTCTGAGAAGGAAGAGGAAGACTAGAAGGAAGAAGAAAGCATTATGAAATGAGAGTGTTAAGTTAGAATGTGATAGGAGGGGTTGAATTTGCATGGTAGTTATAGAAAGGAAGGGACAGATGGAAGAGGCTTGACAAAAGAACAAACATATATAATTAGTGGCTGGACTGGAGGAAGAGTCCCTGATGGTTGTCATGGATAATTCTAAGTTTTCTGGAAATTTCTGGGAAATTTGACTTGCTTGCACAGTAAAAATTAAAATTCTAGGTTCTTAATGGAAAATTTCAGAATCCTATACTTCCAGTCTCCTACCCTGCCCTAAAACAACAGACTCCTTTAAATTTCTCATTGTCTACATTGGAGGCCCCCCTTCTTTGTTGTTCTCTAAGCATCAGGCTTGTGTGTCATTTGCCATAACTTGTCTGCTCCCCTCATATGTGATGGTGACCTGGACATGCTAGTTCTCATGAACCCCTTGGTTAGTTGGACTCTCAGGGCAATTTTCTGGTTTTGGCAGTATTGCCTGTTCTCAGCAAGAGATGGAAGGAAGACCCCTGGGATTCCTGTGGGACTGAAGACAGATACTGTACTCAGCATTCAAATTTGCTTTGAATGGGCACTCTTCACACCCCTTTATCAGGGACAGCTTAAGTGGTGTTGGGAACCAAAAAGTTGATTGGATTCTCCCCCAATCTATTGTTTAGGCTCCAGCCTATTAAAAATGTTTTAAGGGGCACCTGGATGGCTCAGTGGGTTAAAGCCTCTGCCTTCAGCTCAGGTCATGATCCCAGGATCCTGGGATCGAGCCCCACATTGGCCTCTCTGCTCAGCGGGGATCCTGCTTCTTCCTGTCTCTCTGCCTGCATCTCTGCCAGCTTGTGATCTCTGTCAAATAAATAAATAAAATCTTTAAAAAAATGTTTTAAGAAGTGTATTTGGCACATTTCTGAAATAACTTGAAATTTGAAGTAAATGAACAGGAACAAGGACAGTTTTGGTCAATTTTCTGAGAGAGTGTTTAGCACCCCTGTAGTTGGCCCTTCTTCTTCATCAGTGTCCTCATGCTGGCCACTGCTTGGAACTATTTGCAGGGGACCTCACTGGATTGGGCTTCAGAACTCCTGTGGCTAAGTTTTCCTTCCTTAGACCCAGTATCAGACTGTCATGTTCCTAGAGGTCTGAAAATAATTGGTGTTTTAATAAGTAATAATGATAGGTAGATAGATAGATATTTGTGGTTTATTAAGTACCTGGCATTGTGCTTTTCACATGGTATCTCATTCAATCCTTATACCAATCTTAGGAGTCAAGGGTTATTGTCCCTCTTTACAAATGGGGAGAGGATTATAATATACATGTGAAGTAACAGGATTTCAATTTCTTAATTCCCTAGAGTGATTTCTCATGAGGGTTTCAAGAATCAAGACAAACTCTCAGAGGCTCTATCTCTGATAAAGTCTTCATCCCCGTGAGACTTTATTGTCTTAAACTTGCTTTTTAATGAAGTAAGCTCTTTGCAAAGGTCTCTTTAGCAGAGAGAAACCACATGTCCTAGTTCAAGTTGTTCTTTGAAATCTCACAATCTGTATATATATTTTTTTCATAATATGGGGGCAGGTGAGCTGTTTATCTTAAAAAAAGTTGAAACTTTTTTTTTAAACCCAAATCCTTACCATCTCTCAGTAAAAGTTATTTAATTTTATGGGTTGGGTGAAAAAGAATGAAGCAGCAGTGTGGTCTGTAAAAATATTTGCCATCTTCATCTTTTCGGTTTCCTGATTCTGGTTAACTCTGGTTGTTTGTCATGTTTCTCTGTACCTGCACAAGCACAGAGCCCCTCTTACTCACAGGGCCCCAGCAAGTGCTTGAAAACAAGCACACCTGCAGTGATGCTAGCATGTTTTTTTTTTTCAGTCTTTTCTCTGCCTTTTACAAACAATATAATAAAATGCAAATAAGATGAACTTTCCCTTTCCCCTCAATCAAGAAGGAATCTTCAGACACACTTTTGTATGATTTAAAGTAAATGTGATTTTCAGATTTTCAGTCTCATGGTATTGGCATTTCCTGTTATATCTTTAATCCTAGAACAGAGGCTTTTAGGGTTAGAGGGGAATGGTCTCTGGTTAAAGCTGTTTCAGATTAAGGACACTTGATAGTGAAGTGATCCTATTTGGATAGGATGAGCATGATATCCTTCCTCTTCTCTCTAAAGCAGATAGACTTCATGAGGAAGAAACTTGAAGGTAGATGTTTCTTTACTTACTTTTTCCCTTTGGTGGATTTTGGCAGCTCTTCTCTGTCAGATGATACTAAAGCCTCCTGCCCCCCCTTTTTTCCCACCCAGTGAAAGGCAAAGAGTGAGGTTTAAAGGAAATAAAACTATACTCTGTTCCTGGCTTGTTGATCTGGGCAAGGTCCTTACCACTTAGGGCCCTCAAGGGTTAGAGGGACTTGTTCCTGCCACAATTCTGATAAGGGTTTGCAGAATGAATCAAAGTTTACAAAGTACATTAATTGAATAATGAATTTTTAGGGAACGTTTTTAACATATAAAGTATTATTAAAAGTTCAAGAGAAAGTTTTTTTTATTTTTAAACAAATATTAAAACTCAGTGCTGGTTACGTGGACTAGCCTGGATTTGAAAAAGTTTCTTGAAATTCAATTATTTTTTTCCCCTCAGATTATAAAAAACACTTAAGTGCAATGGAGAACAAGCTCTTTTCTCCATCTCACCCTACCCCCACTGCACAGAGGTAGCAGAGAATAGCACCAAAATGGCAGTGATAAGCATGATGGTTTGTTTGGGGTGCCAATAGGAAGCTTGTATTCTTATGCTCTCCACCCTATGATTACTCCATCAGGAAGCTCAATCTTACGTTCTTGCCTAGTCAGGCCTCCTTACCTCTTATCTTCTGGCTGGACTATGAGTTTTATTCCAGGTTGGAGCTTCACATCTCTTTGGATCATGTGAAAAAGGAATCCCATGTAATTGCCGTTGAGCCTTTCTTCAGGTTCATTGAATGTACTGAGACCTGAGGGCTCCCTCATACAGGGGACTATCATGAGCAAATCTATTATGATCTCGTCCTTGTGTTTCATGGTCACAGCTCACTGCTCATCACTCATTTCCTAAAGTGCATCTTTCCCTTTACCCAACAAAACAAACTGGCTTATCATTCCTACAGCAAAGTCTACTTTCAATTCTTTGATATTTTTACAGTTTCTAATTAGCTTTTCAGTGTCTTAGATAAGTCCCTCTCAAATGTGAGTGGACAGTCAGAGATCCCCAGATATTTGAGGAAAAAATAACATGAAATGAACACAGAGGAAGCAAGGACAATGTAGGAAATAAAAAAGAAAAGACCAAACAGATTCTTAAATAAGAGAAGATAATAAATCCATGAACAGAACAGGGTACAATAAAAGTGATTTTAAGAAAATAATAAAATTTTATCTATAAAAATTATGACAACTAAAAGAAAAAATTAAACCAAAGGGTTTAATTCACAGAAAACTTGAGTAAATGTCACAAACTGAGTTGTGTCCTCCTGCCAAATTTAAATGTTGAAGCCTCAGGATATGTCTGTATTTGAAGATATGGCTTTAAAGAGTAATTAAGTTAAAGGAGGCTCTTAGGATGTGCTCTAATTCAATATGACTGGTGTCCATATGAGATGAGATTAGAACACAGACACCAGGGTGTGTGTGTATAGAGTGACAGCCCTGGGAAGTGGCATCTATAGGTTGGCCATCCGCAAGCCAAGGACAGAGGTCTCAGAGGAAACCAACCCCACAGAAACTTGCCCTTGGAATTCCAGACTCCAGAATTTTGAGGAAATAAGTTTCCACTGTTTGAATCACACATTCTGTGGCATTTTGTTATGGCAGCCCCAGAAAGCTAATATAGTAAATTTCCTAGAAAAAAGAATAACAACAACAAAACCCAAATGAAGAATCCACATTAAGAAGATGGAAAGCATGGGACAACAGAAGAAATTAGACAATTCAAGTGGTTCAAGATCACAAAAAGAAAAACAGACACATGGAACAAAAAAAAGTATAGAAGAAATCATATAGGAAAATAAGATTAAAAAGTTCTGCCAAAGTTGGGTATTCATCCTTGTTGATGGCTGAGTAATATTCCATTGTATGAACCACATCTTCTTTACCCATTCATCTGTTGAAGGGTGTTTTGGCTCTTTCTACAGTTTGACTATTGTGGACATTGCTTCTATGAACATTGGGGTACCTATGGCCTTTCTTTTCACTATATCTGTACATCTATATCTTTGGGGTAAATGCCCAGTAGTACAATTGCCCAGTTGTTGGGTAGCTCTATGATGGGACTGGAGGAGATTATGCTGAGTGAAATAAGTCAAACAGAGAAAGTCAATTATCATATGGTTTCACTTATTGTGGAACATAAGGAATAATATGGAGGGCATTAGGAGAAGGAAAGGAAAAGTGAATTGGGAGAAATCAGAGTGGGAGATGAACCATGAGAGACTGTGGATTCAGAGAAACAAACTGAGGATTTTAGAGAGGAGGGGAGTGGGGAACAGGTGGCCCCGGTGGTGGGTATTAAGGAGGGCATGCAGTGCATGGAGCACTGGGTATTGTACATAAACAACGAATCTTGGAACACTACATCAAAAACTAATGATGTATTTTATGGTGACTAACATAACACAGTAAAAAAAAAAAAGTTCTGCCAAGGGCCTGAAATAACAATGAAAACAAACTACATACCAAATCACGTCATTGTGAAATTTCAGAATCCTGGGAATAAAGAGAAGATCTTAAAATCTACCAGAGAATATAAGAAAGAAAAAGAAAGGTCAAAAGTTAATCATATGTGCAATGAGACAGAAACCAGAATGATGTTGCATTTCTCAAGAAGAAATGTATACGTGAATAATGGCAGATATCTTAGGAAACTTCAAGGGACTTTTCTGCAGATTTAAGAATGACTTATTTTTTGTTAAGCACCATTGTGGCTTAGTAGATTGTGGCATATTCTGCATCAATGCTCAACAAATGTTAAAAGAAAATAAGAGGAAGGGCAAAATTTGATGTGTGACAGCAGGCTTTATTGGCACCAAAGAGTTATATCATTGTTTTGCTCAGAAGATATTTGGATAACTGGATTGTGTTTTTTTCTTTAAATTGAAGTATAATTAATATACTGTGTTACATTAGTTTCAGGTGTATAATATAATGATTCAACAATTTAATAAATTTCTCAGTGTTCATCAAGATAAGTGTATTCTTACTTTCCTTTATTTATTTCACACCCCACGCCCACTTCCCCTCTGGTAACCACCAGTTTGTTTTCAGTATTTGAGTCTATTTTTGTTTGTCTTTTTTTCTTTGTTCATCTGTTTTGTTTCTTAAATTCCACACATGAGTGAAATCATATGGTATTTTTCTCTCTCTGACTTACTTCACTGCAACACTTATTAATACCTTTTAGGTCCATCCATGTTGTTAATGAATGGCAAAATTCCATTTTTTTATGGCTGAGTAATATTACATCACACACACACACACACACACACACACACATACACCTTTATCCATTCATTTATTGATGGGCACTTGGGTTGCTTTCATACCTTGTTTATTGTAAATAATGCTGCAGTAAACATAGGGGTGCAAACATCTCTTCAAATTTGTGTTTTTTCTTCTTTGGGTAAATGCCCAGGAGTGAAATTTATGGGTCATATGGTATTTCTATTTTTCATTTTTGAGAAAACTTCATGTTTTCCACAGTGGCTATGTGAGTATACATTCCCACCCACAGAGCACAAAGATTCCTTTTTCTCCACATCTTCTCTAACACTTGTTATTTCTCATCTTTTTGATTTTAGACATTCTGACAGATGTGAGCTGATAACTCATTGTGGTCTTAATTTGAATTTCTCTGATGAATTATGCAGAACATCTTTTCATGGGCCTGTTGACCATCTGTATATCTTCTTTGGAAAAATGTATATTCAGGCCTTCTTCTGCACATTTTATATTGGATTGTTTTTTTAGGGGGGGTTGTTGTATACATTCTTTATATGTTTTGGATATTACCCCTAATCAGATATATGATTTGCAAATATCTTCTCCCATTCCATAGGTTACTTTTTCATTTTTGTGGTTTCCTTTGCTGTGCAAATCCTTTTTATTTTGGTGTAGTCCCAACAGTTTATTTTTGCTTTTGTTTCCCTTGCCTGAGAAGACATAGCTACAAAAATGTTTCTATGGTTGATGTCAAAGAAATTACTATCTATGTTTTCTTCTAGAAGTTTTATGGTTTCAGGTCTCACATTTAGATCTTTAATCCGTTTTGAGTTTATTTTTGTATATGGCTTAAGGTAGTGGTCTAGTTTCATTCTTTTGCATGTAGCTGTCTACTTTTCCTAGCACCATTTGTTGAAGAGACTGTGTATTCTTGCTTCCTTTGCTGTATATTGACCATGTAAGTGTGGGTTTATTTCAGGACTTTCTATGTTCTATTAATCTGTGTCTATTTTTGTGCCAGTACCATACTATTTTGATTATTGCAGCTTTGTAATATATCTTGAAATCTGAGATTGTGATACCTCCAGCTTTGATATTCTTTTTCTTTTCTTTTTTTTTTTTTAAAGATTTTATTTATTTATTTGATAGAGAGATCACAAGCAGGCAGAGAGGCAGGCAGAGAGAGAGGAGGAAGCAGGCTCCCTGCTGAGCAGAGAGCCCGATGCGGGGCTCGATCCCAGGACTCCGAGATCATGACCTGAGCCGAAGGCAGCGGCTTAACCCACTGAGCCACCCAGGCACCCCTGATATTCTTTTTCAAAATTGCTTTGGCTATTTGGGGTCTTTGAGGGTTCCATAAAAATTTTAGGTTATTGTTCTATCTCTGTAAAAAATGCTGCTGATATTTTGATAGGGAATACATTAAATTTGTAGGTTGCTTTGGGTAGGATGGAAATTGCAACAATATTTGTTTTCCCAATCCATGAGCATGGAATATATCTCCATTTCTTTGTGTCATCTTCAGTTTCTTTCATCGATGTCTTATAGTTTCCAGAGTATGTCCTTCACATACTTGGTTAAGGCTATTCCTAGGTATTTATTATTATATTATTTTATAATTATTATATAATTGTAAGTGGCATTGTTTTCTTAATTCTCTTTCTGCTACTTCATTATCAGTGTATAGCAATGTAATGGATTTCTGTAATTTATTTTGTATTCTGTGGCCTTACTGAATCATTTATCAGTTCTAGTAGTTTTTGGTGGTCTTTCTAGGTCAATATATATGTATCTTACTCATTTTTAAATAGATGCATCATCTTTCGTATAACTGATATCCCATAATTTATTCAAGCATTTACTTATTGTTAGGTATTATATCAGGAGTTCCATAACATGTCCCTCAGGCCACTTCTTGTTTCAGCCTCACCTGAAGTGGACGATTCCATGAAAATGCAGAACCAGCCTAAGTTGATAGCATGTTGCTTCAAGTGTGTGCCTTGAGTTTCTTTGCTATTTTTTCTTTTTTTTCTTTCTGGAGCTTCGCTAATGGTCATGCTCCCATGTCCAACTTCAGTGGACAGTTTTGTAAGTTATTCAGGTGGCAGAATAAAGGGCTTATTGCTCTCAGAGGTGATCAGATTCTACTCTTATGTTGGCTTTCAGTCTTCTTTTTCTCCCTGTTCCCTCATTTCTGTTTCTAGAATCACCTTCCAAGTAAACTGGGGGCACATAAATCCTCTCAGATGACAAACACACAGATGATTTTTATTATTATGAAAGAGTGCTCCTTGAATACTGGGTATTTACCCAAAGAATATGAAAACACTAATTGGAAGGGATATATGCACCCCTACATTTATTGCAGTATTATTTACAATAGCCAAATTATGGAAGCAACCAAAGTGTCCACCAATAGATGAATGGATAGAGAAAATGTGATAGGTGAATGGATAAAGAAAATAATGGAACATTATTCAGCCATAAAAAAAGAATGAAATCTTGCCATTTGCAATACACAGATGGTTCTAAAGATATAAAACTAAGCAAAATAAGCCAGTCAGAGAAAGACAAATACCACACTTCAATCATATGAGGAATTTAAGAAACAAAACAAATAAACAAAGGAAAGTAAAAAGAGACAAACAGAAAAACAGACTCTTAACTACAGAGAATGAACAGGGTTTCCAGTGGGGAGGTGGGTGGAAGAATGGGTGAGATAGGTGAAGGAATTACTAGTACACTTATCTTGATGAGCACTGGGTATAATAGAATTGTTGAGTCACTATATTGTACACCTGAAGTTAGTACAACACTATGTTAACTACATTGGAATTAAAATTTAAAAAATTAGTAAATTTCAATAATAATAATAATGATAATAATAACACCTCAGTGCCTGGCCCCCAAAAAACAAAACAAAAACAAAACAAGAAAATCCATGCTGCTTGAAAATTTCCTTAAAAAATTTTATATAACAGTGTTTTTTCAAATTCAAAGCATCAGATTCCCAAAATGAAACCTATTGTCAGATTGTATTTCCAAAGGCTTTAGCAGATCACAGGCCCATCAGCCACACTTGCATATATGCTAACCAGCAGGGGTATTATTACCCCATGAATTTTGCCACTCTAATTTGAACAGAATGATGTATCACATTGTTATATTTTTCCTTTAGGTGACATTAGATGAACATCTTTACATCTTTTCATGTTCTTAGGACTTTTTTTTTTTTAAATTTCAACCCCTGCAACAAAAATAAATTCCAGATAGATTAAGGCTATATAACTGAGGAGCCATAGTAAAAATATTCAAAAATAACTTAGACAAAAGTTTGTTTAACCATATGTGAGGGAAGATATAAATAAAAATGGACAGATTTGACCACATTAAAATTGTCTTTTAAATTTTTGGTTGAGTAAATGATACTGAGAGAATTTTTATTTTTAAAGATTTTATTTATTTATTTGACAGAGAAAGAGAGTGATCACAAGCAGGCAGAGAGGCAGGCAGAGAGAGAGGGCTAAGCAGGGTTCCCATTGAGCAGACAGCCTGATGTGGGGCTTGATCCCAGGACGCTGAGACCAGGGCCTGAGCCTAAGACAGGGCTCAACCCACCGAGCCACCCAGGTACCCCGATACTGAGAGAATTTTAATAAAAAAACTGCCCACAAGTGTCAAAAGACAAAATATGGATTGGCAAAAATAGCCACAAAACTTTTAACAGATACTACCAATTGATAGGAGAAAGTCAAAGTACCTTAGAGAAAAATAGCCAAAGAATAAAAACAGGGGAAACACCATATCTTCCCTGCTATTAGCAATGTAATTTTACAAGTTTTTTTTTATTTCAAGTTTTTATTTAAATTTCAGTTAACATATAGTGTAATATTAGTTTCAGGAGTAGAATTAAGTGATTCATCACTTACATATAACACCCAGTGCTCATCCCAAGTGGTCTCCTTAATATCCATCACTCATTTAGTCCATCCCCATCACCCTCCCCTCCAATAACCCTCAGTTTGTTCTCTATAGTTAAGAGTCTCTTTTATGGTTTACTTCTCTCCTTTCAACGCTCAACCCCGTGTTCATCTCTTTCATTTTTTTTGGGGGGTGTACTGATTTCTCATGTTTATTCAATTTAAAATCTTGCTCTTTTTTTCTGAGATAGTGTTTCTACTTTTATGAAAAATTGATTTTTTTAGCTTTATGAAGATCTTTTCTTGTTTTGAATTTTTATTTAAATTCTAGTTAGTTAACAAATAGTGTAATATAGGTTTCAGGAATAGAATTTCATGATTTATCACATACATATAATATCTAGTGCTCAGCACAAGGCCCTCCTTAATCCCCATCACCCTTTTATCCCATTTATCCCTCCAGAAACTCTCAGTTTTTTCTCTATAGTTCAGAGTCTCTTATGGTTTGTTTCCCTCTGTTTTTTCCCCCTTCTCCTATGGTCATCTGCTTTGTTTCTTAAATTCCACATTTGAGTGAGTTTATATGGTATTTATCTTTCTCTGACTGATTTACTTTGTTTAGCGTAATATACTCCAGCTCCAGCCACATTGTTGCAAATGGCAAGATTTTATTCTTTCGTATAAAGAATATATATATTTATATATTTATTCTTTATATATTTATTCTTTTGTATGGCTGATATATCTATATCAGCTGATATATATATATATATATGATATGTATATATATATATATCAGCCATACAAAAGAATATAGATATAGATATAGATATATAGATAAATATATAGATATATCACAACTTCTGTATCCATTCATCAGTCGATGGACAACTGGGCTCTATCCATAATTTGGCTACAGTAAATAATGCTGCTATAAATATTGGGGTTCCTGTGCCCCTTTGAATCAGTATTTTGTATCCTTTGGGTAAATACCTAGTAGTGTAACTAGTGGGTCATAGAGTAGGTCTATTTTTAACTCAAAAAAAAAGATTTTATTTATTTGAGAGAGAGAGTGTGTGCACATAGGAGCAGTGGAGAGGGGCAGAGGAAGAAGTAGAAATAGGCTCCCTGCTGAGCAGAGAGCCTGATGCAGGGCTTCATTCCAGAACCCTGGGATCATGACCTGAACCTAAGGCAGATGCTTAACCAACTGAGCCACCCATGCAACCCCCTCTGTGCTGTTTTCCAGAATTGCTGCACCATTTTGCATTTCCACCAATAGTGTGTGAAGGTTCTCCTTACTCTGCATCTTCACCAACATCTACTGTTTCTTGTGTTGTTAATTTTAGACATTATGACAGGCGTGAAGTGATATCTCATTGTAGTTTTGATTTGTATTCTCCTGATGATGAGTGATGTTGAGGATCTTTTCATGTGTCTGTTTGCCATCTGGATGTCTTCTTTGGAAAAACTCTATCCATATCTTTTGCCCACTTTTCAAGTGGATTATTTGTGTTTTGGATGTTGTGATTGATAAGTTCTTTTTAAATTTTGGATATTAACCCTTTATCAGATATGTCATTTGCAGATATCTTCTCCCATTCTGTAGGTTGGTTTTGTTAGTTCCTTCACTGCACAGAAGTTTTTTATCTTGATGAAGTCCTTATAGATCTTTTTGCTTTTTGCAGATGACATGATATATAAGTAGAAAACCCCAGAGACTCCACCAAAAAATTGCTAGGACTGATACATAAATTCTGTAAATTTGCAGGATACTGAAGTGTAGAGAAATCTGTTGCATTTGTATACACCAATAATGAAGCAGCAGAAAGGGAAATCATGGAATTGATCCCATTTACAATTGCACCAAAAACCATGAGATACCTAGGAATAAACCTAACCAGAGAGGTAAAAGATCTGTACTCTGAAAACTGAAGAACACTTATGAAAGAAATTGAAGAGTTCACAAAGAAATGGAAAAATATTCCATGTTCATGGATTGGAAGAACAAATATTGTTAAAATGTCTATATGACCCAAAGCAATCTACTCATTTAATGCAATCTCTATCAAAACACCACCAGCATTTTTCAGAGCTAGAACAAACAATCCTAAAATTTGTATGGATCCATAAAAGACCCGAATAGCCAAAGCGATCTTGGTGAGGGGCGGGGAGAAGGAAGGCTGGAGGCATTACAATTCCAGACTTCAAACTATATTACAGAACTATAGTCATCAAGACGGTATGGCACTGGCACAAAAATAGACACGTAAATCAATATAATAGAATAGAAAACCCAGAAATGAACCCACAGCTATACGGCCAACTAATTTTCAACAGAGCAGGAAAGAAGATCCAATAGAAAAAAGTCTGTTCAACAAATGGTGCTGGGTAAACTGGATGGCAACATGCAAAAGCAAGAAACCAGACCACAATAAATAAAAATAAATTAAAAATGGATGAAAGACCTAAACGTAAAGCAGGAGGCCCTCAAAATCCTGAAGGAGAACATGGGCAGCAACCTCTTTGATGTAAGTCGTAGCAACTTCTTAAAAGAGAGTTCGCTGGAGGCAAGGGACCCAAGTTATTTTTAAGTTTAGACACACACACACATACACAGGTCTGTGAGCTCAGAACCAATCTTTTAAAGAGAATTTTCCCAGACAGAGCTCCCTTTAACTTGGGCAATACAAGTCAACTGCTTTGAAATTTGAAGTCCATACCTATGTAATACTATAGAAGGGAGAAACGATTTAACATTTTGTGTACCTACCACTGAGAATAATTTCCTTGTGTTAACTGGACTGCTATTCATATACCTAAGTTCACTCAGCCTACATCATTCAATTGATTGCTCCCAATATATTGGATTAGGGAATTTCTAGACCTTATAAACCCACTTTATTGTGTATATAGTCTCCCTATCTGCCGAATAATACCAGCCACCAGGTAGAAATTCCAAGGTATCACATTTCTGCACAATTTATTTCTTACCTTAAAATCATTAAAATTTTTAATTTTACACAAAACATAAACTAGATATATTACAATACAGAGATGTCAGGTTGGTTAACATTTCTATTTCTTTTCTATTTAGTGCTCCATGGTGAAATAATATTTTTTTATTCTTGTTTGTACTGACTAAATACTAGGAATTTTGGCTCTGCTCCCAAGTTGGTGAGTTATAGAGCCATAATTCTGCTTATACACAAATGAAGTGTGTATCTCTATTTGGTTTTTGAACATGAGTTCAGTGGGGGAGATCTCGTAAGATCTCAGATCCATGAGCTGTATCGTGCCAGAGGATCTGTCCACACAGGGGTTCTAGACTGATTCTAGGTTTAAGATTTTAATAGGCCAGGTATGTACAAAAGTTGGGGCCCATTTTCTCTTTCTATTGATTAATCACTTTTTGCCTGCAAGTGTATTTATTTGAAGTGTAACTAAAGAGGGGAAAAAGCCTCCCGATCAAGAGCTACTGTGGTTGCTGTTAAATTCCAGATGGAAAAATGGGTAGTGACATTAGCTTATGACAAGCGACTTGAGACTATGTTTTTAGAGCCCAAGATAAACAGAAGGTGGCTATAGTTAACTAGATATTCAACAATTGGATTGATTTTATTGAATTTATTCCAAATTGCATAAACTCCTAGTTTAGAGGATATTTTTCAGTAGTTTAGGTTCAAACTGAAATTCCTTAAAAAGAACTAATGCAAATTTAAAAAGAGAAATGAAGGGGCGCCTGGGTGGCTTAGTGGGTTAAGCCTCTGCCTTTGGCTCAGGTCATGATCCTGGGGTCCTGGGATTGAGCCCCGCATCGGGCTCTCTGCTCAGCAGGGAGCCTGCTTCCCTTCCTCTCTCTCTGCCTGCCTCTCTGCCTACTTGTGATCTCTCTCTGTCAAATAAATAAAAAAAAAAGAGAGAAATGAAATTTTTCTCTAGGTGAGTCTACATAATTTATTTCATATTCAGAGCATGAGGCTTTATTTATATTGCCCATGGCTGGTCATAGGAGTCATAGTTTACAGGGATTTGGTGTATTGTGTTGTTAACAGGTGACTACTTCTGAAGTCTGGAGGGGTATTTTTATGGTCCTGACATGAAAGACCACAGCGTAGGTTTATCTGTGAGGCAGTTATGGGAGGGCTATAAAGTGATCTCAGTTGACTACTGTGCCTTCCATTGACGCCAAGAGCATTTCATAGTTCAGTGTTTGGCTTATTTTTAGATTCTAAAGGTACAGTTGATATGCTTGGGAGCATTAATCTCTGTCTCACAGATTTATTGTTAACCCTTATCATTTGTTTTGAATAACAACTATGGGAAGGCAAAACTTTTCCCCTGTTCTGAGTGATCTTTTGACTTTGAAAAAGTGGTCATTAAATATTTCACTCATATGCTGTGAAATTAGAGGGCTTTAGTAATTAATTTAAAAAGAAAATGTGGTTGGGGACAAGAGCAGGGGATGTGGAATCCTACAGTACAAGTGCAATTTACAAAATTTTATATATTTTTCAATTCTTTGTGTATACATATATATATATATAACATAATACATATTATATATATACATTTAAAATATAATACATATTTTTATATATATAAATAAATCATATGAAGGCTATCTTTCAAAGTTATAATCTTAAGGTATATACTAACTTCAATGGTGGAACCCTTGCTTAACAAATATTTAGATTACAATTTTAAAATGTCAAACTTCCTAATATTTGGCTTTCATTCTGTAAGGCAGTTTCTATCTTTCTGCATCCACATGTATCCTGTATCTTTTCAATTGGGGTTTGAAAGATTGTTCAGTAATAACTCAGCATGCCCCCACTTCCATCCCATTTCATTAAGTGAAGAACCAACTAAGATACTTGATGAAGAGAACCATGGGGTGGGAATCCAAAGGGGATTCCTATTTCTGGCCTTACAAAATGATTTGTATGACCTCAGGTAAGTCATTTAGCTCCTGAGCCAGATGAAAAAAGGAAATAATGTTGGCCCCTGTGAAATGCTTGAATTTCTTTGATGGTCACAGAGGAAATGTTCCATATAAAAATAGGTTACAATATTTGTCTTCTCAAGAATTTGATATGGCTAGTCTCTTGTGAAATAAATGGCTAGATAGTTATCAGCTGAAAATGATCTCCCTGAGGTATTTACACTTTCTTTTGGAGTTTCACAGCCATTTCTAAGACACAAGATAATGAAGATTTAACACCATTACCACTGAGAAAAGCTCTAGGCCTGGGGGAGGAAGGAAGCCGCATAATGGGCTGGGCACCTTATTTTGCAGGGTAAGGACAGGAAAATGTAATCGTTGTTACACTCTGGTTGTAATAGTTTCTCTATTTAAGAGAGTAGAGGCCTTAATGTGTCATACCAATTACTAGTACATATCAGTTAATCCCTGATTAACCCAGGAATGACTTCTGGTAACAAATAATGCTGACCATACAACATGGAAGGTTAGATAATTAGACTTATGTAATAACTCTTTCATAAAGTCTATCAAATTGTATATCACTCAAAACTGACTGGTTTTTATCTTGGTAAAAGGTTATTTCAATATTATATACCCTAGGTTGTTTTCTTAATGTATCTCAACTATCAGAGAAATAGTTTATATGGTATTTCTCATATTCCTCCTCCCCACATCCAAAAACTTTCTAAAGAAATAAATAATAGATGTGAGAAAGAAACAGAAATTCTGTATGATAGAAATACAAAATTGCTCTTACTTATTGAGTGCTTATTGTGTGATAGTCTCTGTGAAACATTTTACTTGAATTATTTCATGTAAGCCACACAGTAAATATATGAGGTATTTACTATTGTTGTGTTCCTGGTTTGCAGGTGAAGAAATAGGCTTAGAGAGGTTAATTAACTTACACAACGTTATGCAGGTAGGAAGTGGCAGAACAGGGTTGAAACTCAGCACATTGTATGGTTGTGGATCACGCCTTTATGCAGTGAGCATCTACTAAGAACTATACAAACTACTAGCTTATAAATAATGATTAAAGGACCAAGGCTATCATTTCGTTCATACTGAGCCAGGTTTTCACAGGGCCTTGATTCCCAAAGGTCTATAGGCATGGCCTAAGGTGGGCTGAGCAAGCTAATGTAGGTAGCCATCAGATCATAGCTATCCCTTCTCACATTTTGGCTGGAGAAGTGCTGAAGAAATTTGGCCTGATCAGCCATGGTCTGGAACCCTCAGAGGGTGTGTGATCAGGAGAATTGGAGAATTGTTGTCTTCTCAATCTGATGGTCATTTCTCTCTTGGAGCTCGGGCCACCCTTTGTTTTTGAGATGGCTTCCTGGGACGGTCTTCTGCTATTAGCATTAGACACCTTTAAGAACAAGTCACCCATTTACAATCTTAAGCCTGGATGTTGAAGATGATAGGAAAGAGTGTGTATTGTTTGGTATTCTAAATTATGCTCCCAAGAGCTCCTGAGAGGGCAGGTTCTGAACCTCTCTCCTGCCTCAACCCCTACAACAACTCTTCCTTCTATCTAGTGTCTGCTTTGGGATTGAGTGTGAGATTTCATATGCATAACCCATTTCCTAGTCAAAGTACATTTGTAGTCACTAGTGTGGTGTCGAGGCAGATACATTATTCCATCAGGGAGAAGAAACGGTCTCAGACCCAAGGATTGCATTTATTATTGCATCCTTTCAAGTGTACTTAAAAGATTCACATGAAGGATACAATTAATAAGATATTAAGATATGGAACTTTTGTACCTGACAGATCTGAATCAATATCCCTGTTAACCTAAATCTAAGAAAGATTCAAAGATAAGAAATCTAGAATGAATTTTCAAAAATTCCTTTAGCGGAAAGGAAACCCTTTCTTAAATTGGTGTAAATGGAAAAACTTTGGCTCTTATTCTGGAAACAGAGTCATGCATGGAAAACCCCCAATTAAAAGGTCACTTTTAACTGAAACTGAAAGAAGCAAGTTCAGAGTTTAAAACCAAAGAAAGAAGGATGAGCTAATATTCTTTAAGCTGAAAAGAAATGTGATACTTTTCTAAAGTGTTACCTTTGGGAAAGTTATGAAGTTATGAAGTCGTTTGTTATTTTTTCTTGATCCAAATTATTTGATAATACAGAAAGCAAAACTAAATATTTCTAAAGAACCTTGAGGAGAATGATTCTAGCCTTACACAAAGGGAATCCTCTTTTCCTTTTGATGTTCCTTTAAGGGGACTTTTTATTGATGAAGGAGATGTCCCATTAACATTTTACATAAAGTTCCCTTGAGAGTGGGTCTTAGTGGTGAGGATTCTGTTGTATTAATGTTGGCTGTAAGCATTTTTTTCAGTAATCTATCTGTAGGGATTATATCATTTTTTGAGTTCACAGAATGCCTGGGCAGATGATTTGCATGTAGTTGAAAGGTAGTTGCCTTCTTAGAGTTGTCTTAGTGACAAAAGGTAGATTTCTGGGTTCTCTTCTGGTGAGAATGGAGTTTGGAGGTTTGCTTACCTGATGGAGTAATCCTCCTATTAGACTTGTCTACTGGCACTTGCACCCTTACATCCTTTGTAAATTCTACCCAATAATGCTGCAGGTGGAAGCTTGGGAACTATGTTTCTTGGGTTCTTTTTGTAGCAGGGTTCTAGGATGGTGGGGCTCTGCCACTGAGATGCTTTCACATCGGGTTGCAAAAGTGGAAGAGGGGGCAAACATTTTTTTTTCCCTGTCCTCTGGCAGTGGTGGTGAGCTGATGAATAGGCTTGCCAGATGTCCAGACGTACATGGTTTCCATTTCACCCATGTTGGAGCTGAGAGGAGCTGAAAAGCTACTTCATGGATTTGGGGGACATGGCAGGCTCCTCTCTTTCTGTGGCCACAAACCTGAAACTTATGCAGCAACTCCTGACTTTTGCTCCTCTCATCTAGTCTTTCCAATAGTTTTATAGGCATCCAGTTGAATTGAGTTATAATTGAATCCATGTCTGGTTAAAATATAGATAGCATAGTTTCTGATTTCCTGGCTGAATCCTGACTAATGTGGGGGATTTTTCTCAACATTTACATTTTTTTCCAGTGAAGAAAGCTTTCGTTTCTTGTTGCTGGAGTCCGCTAAACTTTGGAAGAGAAATCTTTATGTGGGCCCCATCTTTAGCAAGGCCATGAAATTTGGTTTCATTTTATGTTTTAAAATCCATTCAGGGGACAACACAATTTTTAATAATGATGACATATGGTTAATGAAATCTCTTTCTAGCTGAATTTATAAATCCACCTTATACATGTCAGTATTTTAAGGAGTTAAGAAGGCTATATATACTAATGCAGGTATAAAACATATTTAACAACTAAGAAAGAAAGTTTGTTATATCATCCGTGTAGTTCCCTTTTCAGTTGTGTGTTTATTGTTAACAATAAATAGGAAAAATCAAACATATCATCTGGGACCCTCACTAATTAGTAATGCCTTTCTGAACCTGACTCAAGGATAACATATTCCATTCTTATTTACAGCCTGTGGTTTCAGGGTAGAGAGTACGAGGTTGGCAGAGGTGAGAGTATCCTAGGACTTTGTTATGGTTGGCATGGGGGACTTGTCCAGAAGGGCCATGGATCAGAAAATTTTTCCCACCCAAAGCCCCAACCTGCAATGAGGATTCTAGTTTTTCACCTCAGCCTCTTGACTTTGACTCATGATGGGTCTCTCTCAAACTCTTTATAGATCCTGTTATTGCAGACAAAGAATGAAGGCCAGCCTGGTCTTATTGCAGGTTGGGAAAGGGAGGGTCTTTTGTCTTCCTCCCAGAGGAGGTATGTATATAGGGAGTCATAGAGTATGGTCCGTAGAGTACAGCTGAGCAATTTTTAGTGCTGCATCTCAATTTCCAGGTAAGTTCCCAGGTGGCTAGAGAGAGAGGTGGAAGTAAGGTAGCACTGAGCACCATTATTGATGGATGTGTAATTTACATAAATTAGATATCCCCAGAGGAACACTGCATGGATGATACTACTTACTTCTTTCAACTCTGAAAAACTATGGATCGATAAGGAATGGTTGGATGTAGAAGGAAGACCATTTCATTAAGGGGCCAAAGACCCAAGTTCTGGCTCCTACCTCATCTCAGAGAGACCTGAGGAAGTTAATATTCCCCTGACTCTGGTGGCTCCAAGAATCAAGTGATTTGGTGGCAGGGGGCTAAACAAATGACCTCTGAGGCTTAATCTGGTTTAGGATCTACAGTTCTGTGTTGTCATAAATGTTTGGATATACAACCAAGGTCTGGTATTTCATTCTTTGTTTTGTTACCTTATACTAAATGTATTAATGTATATATACAGTGCTTAGAAGAAGGCCTGGCACATAAGAAGAGCCATATAAATTTTTGCTAAATAAATAATCTCTTTGCTGATTTAGGCAAGTCAAGAGATAAACTTTGCCTCATTTTCATATGACCCAAATGATGTTTTGGCAATTTTCAGCCTTTTGGTTAAAGGCATGAGATCAATGCCCTTATAAGAAGAGGAAGAAACACCAGCTCTCTCTGCCATCTGAGGATACAGAGGGAAGGCAGCCCTCTGCAATCCAGGAAAAAGGCCCTCACCCAAATCTGATCATACGAGCGCCCTGATGTAGAACTTCCCAGGCTCCAGAACTGTGAGAAGTAAATGTCTGTTGTTTAAGTCACCCAGTTTGTGGCATTTTTTGTTAGAGCAGCCTGAACAGCTGAGGTCACCTGATAATCGACGTATTTACTGTAGACCCCAAGGACTTCCATGACCACTAAGCCTGCACCACTCTGGCAATCGTTGTCCATCCCATCTGATTGCATTTCTTTTCCTCTATTTGATTAGATTTCTACCTCCACTGCCTTGCTTTCCAATTCACTCATTAGCTAATAGAACAAGAATTTTGTCTTATCTGATTGCCAAGACCTGATACATTGCCTAACTCTTGCAGTTTCCTTCACTCTCAGCTACTAGAGAATGGTCACATTTTCTGGAATTTCAATGGTGATGTCTCCCTGACTTCAGTACTCAACTGCCTCCTGCATTTCTGATGTCTCTGCCTGCTGGACTGGATCTACTTACTTTTTAATGCTTATCAAACCATACTGACCCATTTTCCTTTGCTCACTAACCAACTGTCTATAACTTAATCTTCTCTTAATCTGCCCCATGTTTCTTCTTTATCACTTCCAGCCTTTATTTTTTATGGCCCAACACGCCTGGATCCAAATGTTCAGTCTACAAGGAAACACAGGTAAACAAACTAAAACACAGAAAACACTCACCTGTCTCTATCATGACTATCTTACTGGCCTTAATTTAAAAAAATGGGTTTTCCAACACAGAAAAAGATGTTATGAATTTTCAATAGGTGTGATATAATAATGATAATGACAATGATAAATAGCCATGAGATAACTAGATGATCATGCATGGGTATTTTATTAGTCCCTGGTATTATGCTATTTTATGTACATTAACTTACTTAGTTCTTAGGTTTTATTACCCCAACTTATAACTGAGGATACTGAGCCTTGGAGGAGTCCAAGGAGGCCCCCAAGTTTCCTTACCTAATACCTGGTGGAACTGGCTTCGCATCTAGATCTAGCTTCAGGGCCACAGTTCTTTACTACTAGCCACATAGGCTCTGTTTCACTTCTAGAGAAATTGATGCTGAAATTATGACATACTCTTGCTTTGCTGTAACTGTTTACTGCTAGAAAAAGCTTAACAGAATATTGTCTAACATACCTGTTAACTCCAAGAATCTAAAATCCTAATATTCATTCTGACAATGTGAGCCAGCAGTAGCTAGGCTTTTGACATCCATAAAAAATAAAATATTTGACATGTGCACTTATTTTATAAAATCTAAAGTATATTGATATGCATAAAATTTTAATTTGTACAGTTCTTTGAACTGAAAATTTTAAAAAATATATGACATATGTCTCTGCTTTTATAGAACAGCATGAAGAAATTCTAAACTTTTTTTGATGATTCAGAATCCCCACTGTGAACATCATCTACTGTGATAATAGTGATATCTTTGTGACTTTTAATGCATGAGATCAGTGTATCCCCACACTAAATAACTCCATACTATTATTTTTAAAGTTATGTCATTTAGTTTGATCAATTTATCTTTTCCATGGGTCTTATGGTCATTTGCACCTCTTGTTTCTAGTATGCTTGCCTTTTGCTATACCTTTCCAATTTGCTTTTAATCTACTAAAGATTGTAAAAGTAGTAATACTCATTTATTTAATCTGTAAGTAAAGTAGGAGTAAATGGGCTCAGAAAGGTATTTCAATGTGGTTTTGATTCAAATTTCCCTGATTGCTAATGATGATGAACCTTTTTTCATGTGCCTGTTAGCCATTTGTATGTCTTCTTTGGAGAAGTGTCTGTTCATGTCTTCTGTCCATTTTTTTTCTTCTGTCCATTTTTTGATGTGATTATCTCTTTTGTGTGTATTGAGTTTGGGAGTTCTTTATAGATCTTGGATATCAGTCCTTTGTAGTGTCATTTGTGAATATCTTCTCCTATTCCGTGGGTTGCCTCTTTGTTTTATTGACTGTTTCCTTTGCTGTGCAGAAGCTTTTGCTCTTGATGAAGTCCCAAAAGTTCATTTTCGCTTTTGTTTCCTTTGTCTTTGGAGGCATATCTTGAAAGAAGTTGTTGTGGCCGATGTTGAAGAGGTTATTGCTATATTCTCTTCTAGGATTTTGATAGATTCCTGCCTCATGTTAAAGTCTTTTATCCATTTTGAGTTTATCTTTTTTTAAAATTTAATTTCTTTTCAGTGTAACAGATTTCATTGTTGATGCACCACACCCAGTGCTCCATGCAATACGTGCCCTCCATAATACCCACCACCAGGCTCCCCTAACCTCCCATCCCCCCACCTTTCAAAACACTCAGACTGTTTTTCAGAGTCTATATCTTTGTGTATGGTGTAAGAGAATGGTAGAGTTTCATTCTTCTACATAGCTGTCCAATTTTCCTGGCACCATTTATTGAAGAGACTGTCTTTTTCAAATGGATATTTTTTCCTGCTTTGTTGAAGATTATTTGACCATAGAGTTCAGGGTCCATATCTGGGCTCTCTACTCTGTTCCACTGGTCTATGTATCTGTTTTTATGCCAGTACCATGCTGTCTTGGTGATCACTGCTTTGTACTAAAGCTTGAAATCAGGCAATGTGATGCTGCAGCTTTGTTTTTCTTTTTCAACATTTCCTTAGCAATTCAGGGTCTTTTCTGACTCCATACAAATTTTAGGATTGTTTGTTCCAGCTCTTTGAAAAATGCTGGTGGAATTTTGATTGGAATGGCATTGAAAGTATAGATGTCTCTAGGCAGTATAGACATTTTAACAATGTTTATTCTTTGATCCATGAGCATGGAATGGTCTTCCACCTTTTTGTGTCTTCATGAGTGTTCTGTAGTTCCTCGAGTACAGATCCTTTACCTCTTTGGTTAGGTTTATTCCCAGGTATCTTATGGTTCTTGGTGTTATAGTAAATGGAATCGATTCTCTAATTCCCCTTTCTATATTTTCATTGTTAGTGTATAAGAAAGCAACTGATTTCTGTACATTGATTTTGTATCCTGCCATGTTACTGAATTGCTGTATGAGTTCTAATAGTTTGGGGATGGAGTCTTTTGGGTTTTCCATATAAAATATCATGTCATCCTTGAAGAGAGAGTGTTTGACTTCTTCATTGCCAATTTGAATACCTTTTATTTCTTTTTGTTATCTGATTGCTGTTGCTAGGACTTCTAGTACTATGTTAAACAAGAGTGGAGAGAGTGGGCATCCTTGTCATGTTCCTGATCTCAAAGGGAAGGCTGTCACCTTTTCCCCATTGAGGATTTCCCCATTGGGTTTTTCATAGATAGATTTTATGAAGTTGAGAAATGTTCCCTCTATCCCTATACTTTGAATTGTTTTAATCAGGAGTGGTTGCTGTATTTTGTCAAATGCTTTTTCTGGATCAATTGAGAGGACCATGTGGTTCTTCTCTCTTCTCTTTTGATTTGTTCTATCACACTGATTGATTTGTGAATGTCAAACCAGCCTTGCATCCCATGGATAAATCCCACAGGGTCATGATGGATAACCTTTTTAACATACTGTTGGATCCTATTAGCTAGGATCTTGTTGAGAATCTTTAGCATCCATATTCATCAGGAATATTGATCTGAAATTCTCCTTTCTGGTGGGGTCTTTGCCTGGTTTGGGGATCAGGGTAATGCTGGCTTCATAAGAAGAGTCTGGAAGTTTGCCTTCTGTTTCTGTTTTTTTTTTTTTTTTTTAAAGACTTTATTTATTTATTTGACAGAGAGAGATCACAAGTAGACAGAGAGGCAGGCAGAGAGAGAGAGAGAGAGAGAGAGAGAAGCAGGCTCCCTGCTGAGCAGAGAGCCCGATGCGGGACTCGATCCCAGGACCCTGAGATCATGACCTGAGCCGAAGGCAGCGGCTTAACCCACTGAGCCACCCAGGCGCCCCTGTTTCTGTTTTTTGAAACAGCTTTAGGAGAATAGATATTATTTCTTCTTTAAATGTTTGGTAAAATTCCCCAGGGAATCCATCAGGTCCTGGGCTCTTGTTTTTTTGGGAGGTTTTTGATCACTGCTTCAATCTGATTACTAGATATTGTTCTATTCAGGTTGTCAATTTCTTCCTGATTCAGTTTTAGAAGTTTATAGGTTTCCAGGAATGCATCCATTTCATCTAGGTTGTTTAACTTATTGACATATAACTGTTGATAATAATTTCTGATGATTGTTTCTATTTCCTTGGTGTTGGTTGTGATCTCTCCCTTTTCATTCATAATTTTATTAATTTGGGTCCTTTCTCTTTTCTTTTAGATTAGTTTAGCCAATGGTTTATTGATCTTATTGATTCTTTCAAAAAAAACAGCTTCTAGTTTTGTTGATGTGTTCTAGTGATTCTCTAGTTTCTATCTCATTGATCTCTGTTCTAATCTTGATTATTTCCCTTCTTGTGTGTGGGGTTGGCTTAATTTTTTGTTGATTCTCCAGTTCTTTAAGGGGTAAATATAGCTGGTGTATTCTGGAGTTTTCAGTTTTTTTTTGAGTGGGGCTTGGATGGCTATGTACTTCCCTCTTAGGACTGCCTTTGTTGTATCCCATAGGTTTTGGACCAAAATGTCTTCATTCTTTTTGGTTTCCATGAAGTGTTTAAGTTTTTCTTTGATTTCCTGATTGATCCAAACATTCTTAATCAAGGTGGTCTTTAGTTTCAAAGTGTTTGAGTTCCTTCCTAACTTTTTCCTGTGGTTGAGTTGCAGTTACAAAGCATTGTGGTCTGAGAATATGCATGGAATAATCTCAGTCTTTTGGTATTGGCTGAGCCCTGATTTGTGACCCAGTATGTGGTCTCTTCTGGAGAAAGTTCCATGTGCACTCGAGAAGAATGAGTGCTTGCTAGTATTTTATTTACCATTATAGTCTAGTAAGAATCTTTTTCTGTGGGATATTTATTTATTTATTTATTTATTTATTTATTTGACAGACAGAGATCACAAGTAGGCAGAGAGGCAGGCAGAGAGAGAGGAAGGGAAGCAGGCTCCTCACTGAGCAGAGAGTCCAATGCAGGCCTTATTCCAGGACCCTGAGACCATGACCTGAGCCAAAGGTGGAGGCTTTATTCCACTGAGCCACCCAGGTGTCCCTTTCTCTCTCTCTCTCTTTTTTAAACAAAAAAGGAATATATTACAAATAAGTACTTGTAAGCACGATAAGTATTTGCTTTCATATGGTATAATCAGCTCTATTTCATATTAAAGTCTTTAAAGAATCTGTGCATACTGAAATAACAATGTTTTCTGGAACTTAGCTAACATATGGGATACTCTTTGGAAACTAGCCTGTTGGGATTTTATTGGCACTTTTCACTTTCTAGAAGAGCAGATATTACATAGAATTCCTGATATTTAGCCTCCTGTATATAGTCATAATTTTGAATAGATATACTTCACTTACCCAACAAATATTTATTGAGCACTTAGTATATACCAGGGACTGTGTTACATTTTGAGGATAGGAAATAATTAGATAGGAAATCTCTTATGAAGCTGTTAGATAATCTCCAGGCTTGAGATCAGCAAGTGTGTGGGGACACTGAGAGCTGTCACATTCAGAAAGAGTTATAAAAAGCTAAAAAGAAATACAATTATTGAATACATCTGTATCAGGCAGGAAGCCCAGAGTTTTAAAAATATTTAATTTATGTGTTTTATAATCATGGTAACATTCCAGATTAGAAACTTCTAATACATTAATTTTTCTGTGAATAAATAGTAATTATGTATGTCTTTCATCTGTTGATTCCTTTTTTTTTTTTGCTGTGTATCATTGATTCATTCCTACCTACAATTTACCTGGTCCCCTGGATTCTCTTCTCTTAGCACTGCAATTCACTACTGATGACTTTTGTTGGGAATATCTATTTGGAATTGTCCAATAGAAAGGTGATGTGAATCACCTGTGTAACTAAAAATTGTTAGAAACCTCCTTAAAAGAGTACAAAGAACTAGGTAAAATTAATTTAATACTACATTTTATTTAATCCACCATATCCAAATATTATTTCAACACATAATCAATAAAAATGTATTCATGGGATATTTTACATCCCTATTTTTCTGAGACCAAGTCTTTGCAATCTGTTGTGTAGTTTACATTTATACTCCATCTCAGTTTGGACCAGCCACACTTCAGGTGCTCAGTAGCCACATTTGGCTAATTGCTTCCACATTGTACAGTGCAGATCTAAACGCATCTTTTTTACTCTTCTTATTCCTGGTGAAAAAATGGTGATTACTTGTCAAGTGTTAAAATTCCACCATCAAACCAGGTGGTGGGTATTAGAGAGGGCACGGATTGCATGGAGCACTGGGTGTGGTACAAAAACAATGAATACTGTTATGTTAAAAATAAATTAAAAAAGTGATTAAAAAATAGCCATTGAATTATAGTTCAATGTTGTTTGAAATTTACAAATAAATCTGCATCTGATCTTGCAAAAAAAAAAAAAATCCACCATCAACAATCTCCAAGTCATCTTTAGCCTCATTAGTTTTCAGATCTTATCCCTAGTGAAGTGAATCTGCTTGCTCTATCATGAAAATGACTTTCTCTTTTCTGCTTTACTTCTTTTCACACCTCCCACCCCTCATCCACCAACTCAGCAGTCTTAGTTGGTTCAATATTTCAACACACTTCCTCCATCAGGAAGCTTTATCAGATCTTGCTCTCTTGTGCAAAGGTTGATAATCTGGTTGCCAATTGATTTCTACATGTGGATTAGTACCTAGTTTGTTTCATTTCATGTGTGGACTTTCTACAAGAATCATAGGATTCTTTTATACTTCTCTTCACAAGGAGTCAAAACGAGTGTTCGTTAGTTGGCTGAACAAATTTTGGTATGTTAAATTTTATAAAAACATAAATAAATTAAACTACTGAGCCCTATTTTTTATTTTCTGTAATTTCACTGGGTTATTCATTCACTTATCTACCAAATATTTATTGAGCATTTATTAGGAGGTGAAGATTGGGCTAGGCAGTGACAATACAGTATACCCAGTATATCATGCACATCTTTCAGTGTCAAAAGCTACTCTTCTGTGACTTGAAATTTATTTTACTCTGTAATTCCCTGCCTTTTATGCACAGAACCATCAAGTGTTCATACTCTGAATCTGATAAATGTGGGAACTGAAATTTATAGAGGTTAAGTGATTTAGCTGGGCTGTAGAGTTTATTAGCGGCAGAGCTTGGGTTAGAACTCAGGTCTTATTTTTTCTCCAGTACATTATGCTTCTTCTGCATTATGATCGCTGGAACAAGCACACAAGTTTACAAATCTAGTTTTTATAGTAAACAACAGCTCTAACATGGTTGCATACCAGGAACAATTTTCCACTTGAAAAATATCTTTTGTAACCATTTTACCTTCTTTTTACTTGGCAGATTTTCAAAAGTGCTGCAATTTTCATGAACAAATCTTAACTTGTAGGTAGAGGAAGACAAGATGTTCCTAAAGGTTAATTACATATTTCATTTTTCCATAACTTTCTGCTTCTAAGATTCTGACTTATCAGTCAGTAAAACTGTAGGTGTGCTGTCACCAGCATGAGGGTCTGCAAGGAAATTTGATTAATATCATTTTCAAGGATAAATTTCAGTTTAGCATAGAGCTAGACCTCAGATGATAAAAATCCAATTTCACAATATTCTCTTTAACCACAGAGTAAACAGTTTGTAATGTTGACAGATGGAAGTAGTGTATAGGATATTCTTTAATTAACAGTTGAGTCTTTATACACAGAGATGATGTTTCTTAAACAGAAGGTATATTTAACTTATTTCTGTTTTGGGTATTTTAAAGTGTTTTCATTGATTAGAGCACTATTATAAAATCTATCCTTGTGGTGGAATATTATCTACATAAAATGTGTTTATTACTTTATTTAAAATGATATATTTTAAAGTGTAGTCTTTGTATTACTGCAGCTGAATAACTTCAGGTGCTTATTGCTGGTACTTGGCCTAGACCGTCTGGATTTGCATTTTTTTTAAATTGCCAACAGCCAATGGATTTGTATTTTTTACATTTCAGGTAATTTTTGTGTACATGAAATTTTGGGAATTTCTGATTTGAATGCAGAGATGACTATAAGTTTAAAAACATTACTGTCTTCAAGACACCTACATTTTCCTTGCCAGGTGTTTTTCCATATTTTGTTACTAGAAGTAAGATCAACTGTTAATCCGTTAAGTTAACGGGTGTGACCAGGTATTCTGAAGATTCTGGCTGAACCATTTCTTCAGTCAAATAGATGCATTTGTTTAGTTTATTTGAATTTCAGTCAGTTAAGTAATCAGTTTTGGAATAGCTACTGGAGCAAACTCTGTAAAGCATGACCAAATGTATAACAGAGCTTAGCTTCTAGAAGGAAGCTTGTAATGCCTCCATCTCACAGCAGTCCTATTGTATTTACTATGCTCCTCTGTTGCTTTGTCTGCCTCTCTGCCTGGATGTGAATTCCATGGTGGTCAGGCACCAAATCATAGTCATTTTTGTGTCCCTAACTCCTAGGACCATGCTTGGTATGTAATAGTCACCTATTATATGTCTATAGTTGAATTTTGACTGAACAAATAAGGCAAAAGGACATTTCCAGGAATTATCAAGGATAAAATGATCAAGTAGTTGAATTTGAAAGCCAAGGTGTGTTTAGAGACCACAGGTACCTTTAGGGAAATGTTCAAGAAAGGAAGTATAGGTGAGTTTCAATTTATGGTTATTATTTTAATTAAATGTAGTGAAAATATGCTCTATTAAATTTTATATGATACTTTCCCACATATTATTGTGTGAACATTTCCCAATACTATTAAAAATTCTCTAGGCAGCATTAATGATTATATAATATTTAATTGTTTGAATGTATATATTTTCTACTAATCCCCTCAGGATTTGTCCCAGTATATATGTTTTTGGCTTATATAAAGAATGCTGCACTGAACATCACTTTGCACAAAGTTCTTTTCTGTCTTTTGAACTATATGGAGTCAAATAATGTTCACATATTTTTGGGACTATTTCAATATATCAAATTACTTAAAAATTTCTACATATGAATTGAATATGAATAAATGAATATGCATTTCATTTTTAAAAGATTTTTATTTATTTATTTATTTGACAGACAGAGATCACAAGTAGGCAGAGAGAGAGGAGGAAGTATGCTCCCTGCTGAGCAGAGAGTCCGATGGGAGGCTCAATCCCAGGACCCTGGGATCATGACCCGAGCTGGAGGCAGAGGCTTTAACCCACTAAGCCACCCAGGTGCCCCTGAATATGGCATTTCTTAAATGAACTGCATGAAAATTAGCAATTTCTAATAGAAATGACATTCTATACTGCAGTTGGTTTCCTAGGTTGTTGTCTGAATTTTATTTTTTCCATAGAATTAGCTAACCTATCACCTGAAATAAAAATCCTAATTTATTTTAAGTTTCAAATATTAAAACTTGGATTTGACTGCAGAATACAAGTCATGTCTAGAGGCCTCATATTCCACATCCTTTGAGACTTAAAACATCTATAAATCTTTACTTCCTCTGAGCCCCATTGGAGGAAAGGGAGAGAGGCTGTGGTTTGTGGAATTTCACAAGTTTGGGTGGTCCCAGTTCCATGGCAGCTTTTGAGGAGGACCTGATAGTGGAGAGTGTATGCAAGGCTCTCTAGTGGCAGATGGGTAGAGTGGTAGTGTCTACAAAGGGGACACTCATGTTGGTAACCACACATTCTAAATAATAAGGTGGATTACATTGGACATTGATTATTGTCCTGACAAATCCGGTTTTATTCTGTAGCCATGGGACACTGCTGAAAGTATTTTCTCTTTGTATTTATATGTGATTCATAATAATTGAAAAGAAATTGAAAAGGAAAAAAATTTGACATGTGGATTCTGTTAATGATCTACCTGGATTGCCTTTGGTTCCTTTTACTACCACTCCCCTAGCTTTTCTGAGCTTTCTGTTCTTTTTTTTTTTCCTTTGAACAGTTCTATTGAGAGATCTTTGACATATAAAAATCGTATATATTTAAGGTATACATCCTGATGTTTCAATGTATGTATACATTGAAATACTATAATTGAGTTAATTAACATACCTATCACCTCTATGTAGTTAGCAGTGTGTGGTGTGTGTGTGTGTGGTGTGTGTGTGTGTGTGTGTGTGTGTGTGTAAGACCACCTGCACCTGCCACTCTCTTCAGAGGATTGCCTTGGGGCTGTGGGAGCCACTTTGCCACAGTCACAGGGTATCTGGAATACCTGGGAGTTCTTCTTCATGCTCTCAACTCCTTAGGCAGCTATTAGCTAATGATTGACTGGTGCCAGAATATGAAAGCTCAGCACTCTTGCCATGAGTAGGAAAAATGAAGCGTAATTTGTGTTGGTTCATAAACTTGCCCCTATATAGAGAGGACAAGAAGAGACTGAAGAAAGGCATGCCATTCCTTGTTAGTAGGTGGCAAGTTTAATAAGCAAGGGAACTTAACGTGGTTTGTCTTGGGCAACTGCAAGGCAAGTTGATCTTTGTACCCGCCCACTAGGATCTTAGAAGTTTATATAACAGCTTTACCTGGGTTCAGTCACGTATATAGTCCAGACAGTTTCCACAATGCATTGCTCTCTCAAGTCTGTGTTCTTGGAACAGCCGCCACAGTGGGAATGGTTTGCAGAGTGTATGGTCTAAGGAAAGGGCAGGGGGTGAGGAGCTTCCGTTGCCTGGTCTAGCTTGTGGGTCAAGCAGTGGTCAGTCTTTTCAGGGAGCTCAACAATTTGCATCTCAGAATTCCCCCCACAGGATCAGGTTGAAATTGCCTGTGAGAGACTTTACCCGGAAGCCACACCTCACTTGGCCCCTTCCCTACCCTTAGCTACAACCGCAAACCCTCTACCAATGTCTGCTGGCAGTATTTCTTTAATAAATTATTCCCATGTAAAAATCCTTGTTCCAGGATCTGTTTTTGGGGAAAACAACCTAAGATGCTCTATCAAGTGTGTTCAGATTTTTATACTCTCTCTCTTTCTCTTAATAATTAAAGATGTCTTTACACAGTTGGAATCATGCCACAGGCACACAGAGCCATTTACTTTGATCCCATTCAGTATTTTTTCAACCATGTCTCTAGTTGCTACATAATCTTTCACTTGTGTCTGAGTCTAATATACATTTTTGAATTGTCAAATATTTATGCTGTGGCTGTAACTTTATAAAAAGATGCTCCAATGAAAGCTCAACTTTTCCTTATTGCAGTATCCTAGGATACACTTATAAAATGTGTCTGAACATTTTTATAACTCGAACTTTGCAAAAGTTTGACCAATTTAAAAAGACACTAGTTCACCACGTGAGCTGAGTGGGTGGAAGCACAGAAGGAGAAGGGGATAAAGGGAGAGGGAGAGAAGCAGACTCCCTGCTGAGTACAGAGCCCAATGCAGGGCTCCATCTTGGGGCCCTGAGATCATGACCTGAGCTGAAATTAAGAGTCTGATGCTTAACTGACTAAACCACTCAGGCACCCATGAATGAGATCATTTTAAGCATTGTTCACATCTAAGGCATTACCTGGTTGTAACCATGGCAGCAATAATCATACTGACAACCATTTATAAAGTACTTTGTGTTTGGCATTTTATTAGGTGCTTTGCCAAGATTAGTTTATTTAATCCTTTAAGCAATATTATGAGGTGGTTATGATTATATGGTGAGGGAACCAAAATTGAGAAATGTAAACATTTTGCAAGGATTTTATGGTTGGTAGGCGGCCAGTGTAGGACTTGAGGTAGGGCTCTGACTGCAAACCTGTGCTCTCCATTGATTCTCTACCTGTTTCTTTGTTTAATCTGTTTAATTTTATTACTATGTTAAGCATTTATTCTATTTATTTGTAAATTATATTTCTTCTTGTATGAATTCTTGCCAATTCATTGATTAGAATATTGATGGCTTTTCTTGCCATTGTGTATGATCTTTTTACATACTATAGATGGGAACCCTCTGTGAATAATTGTTGGAAATACTGGTGTCTACTTTATTTTTAAAATCGTTTTTATTATAAATATCAAGTTCTTTTATTACTGTTTTTTTCTGTATGCAAATTTTTCAAATTAATCAAAACATCAAACACTATTTTACCAAAAAGCTGATATGCTTTCTTATTTTTAGAATTTCAACGTTTAGATTTTTAAAATATTTAATATAAATTGATTATACATTGTACATATATATAGTATTTATTTGGTATAGTAACTTTTGAAGGTAAAAGAATGAATTAATATAGTACTGTATTGCTTTAGCAAATGAATATGGAAATTGGATGGATTTGTGTGAGGGAAGGAATTAACATGTATGCAGTGTGTGGTATGTGTTAACATTTTACATATGGACATGGGATCTGGTTAGACTTTTCTATTAACCCACTCTTGTTTTAATAGGATTCTAAAGTAGGGTGTTTGCAATAAAAAAGAAAAAAAAAAGAGAGCAGTCCAACAGATTCAGATATCAATGTCTCTCCTTTTCTCTTCATGCCACCCATTGAATGTCTAACGCTATATCAGATGGAGCATATTGAAGAATTTCCAATAATTTTGGGTTTTACATAGAAAGCTTTCCTAGTAAAAATAATAGTTGTATGAGCAATTCAAGTAAAAGCAGGTTTTTTTTTTTTTTTTTTTTTTTTTGACTAATTGTGGGTTTTTAGCATTGACCTTAGCTGAACAGGCTACTAATCATGATTGTCTGCTGAACCAGAGGAATCATGTTGGCATCTGTTGTGGACTTAAGTATCTGTATGAATGTTGTATGCCTGGGAGTAAATTCTGCTCTTCTGCTCCTTAGCTGTCATTGATAGCTGTTTGTTCATCTTCTAGTTTCTGTGACTTGTTCCAAAGGCAGTTCTTGTGGTGTTGGAAATAGGAGAACAGAGTACAACCCACAACTAGCCTCATTTAAAACTAGACAAACTAGTTAGCCCAGTTACTTTTACAGTTTGGGTGACAATGTTTTATAATATTTGAGGAATATAAGGAAGCAGCAAATATAATAATGGCTGACATTTGAATAGAAGCTTACTGTTTACACACACTTTTGTAATATATTATTTAATTTTCGTAATAGAGATAGAATTATCTTGAACCTAGAACCTGAATACAAGCCTTACACGATGATGTAATTAGTAGCAAAGAGGCTTGGAGTTGTCTAATAAAGTTCAGATATAAATGGTTGTGGCATGAAAGAGATTCTTCAGCTTAATTTATGAAGGGAAATAAATAAATGGATAAACAGGAGAGGGGCAAAAACTGAAAACATGTACCTGAAGAAGAAATTCTTCACAATGAAAACTCAATGTCTGAAGGAAATTTCAGCTTTTCTACTCTGGTTTGAATCTACTCTTTAGAATGGTTTGTAAATATTTAAGCCTCATAGCCAGAAGTTAAATAATTGACATCCTCAAACCATGTGAGAGATTTTTAAGTAGTAATTCTCCACTCTTCAAGGTTGACAATGATGATTTAAATTAATGTTTACTGAGACTTACCATGGATCACATACTGTGCTGAGAGATTTAGCTGAAAAACATCATAATAACCTGATGAAACAAGCCTATAACTCTTATTTTCAAACAAGGAAAAAGGAAGCATAGAGAGATTGAATAACAGCTAATATGTAGCTGAGCTGTGATTAGATATTAGCTTACCTGATGTCAAAGTTTGCATATTTAATGGTTATACTCTATTATAGGACAGATATTAGAGACATCCCAGCAGACCTGCCTGAACAAAAACATTGCTATTTAGCAGTATATTTTAACCAGGTGAAGTGCTCAGTTAAATTTCACCCAGTAGTCACTGGTTATTTATGTTAGTGGCTCCTTCAAGAAGCAGCTTGAAAAACCTCTTTTTATGCAGGCTGTTGGGTCAAACTCTATTCTCCACTGGACCACT
Organism: Lontra canadensis; assembly: GCF_010015895.1. Lineage (NCBI taxonomy): Eukaryota > Metazoa > Chordata > Mammalia > Carnivora > Mustelidae > Lontra > Lontra canadensis. Next base: position 3,473,186 of record NW_022631000.1, read on the forward strand.
GAGAAAATAAAATGCCAGGTGCCTTCATGAGGCAGCCAATATGAGAAGTGGAAAGGAGGGCAGCCTACCCAGTTGCAGCTCTATCATCTCAGCATATGGCTTTGCTGTATAATTAGTCATGCCTCTTTTATAGATGAGTGTCTAATGTCTCTGAGGCTCAGAGACATTAATTTTTTATTTATTGTTTATTCTTATTCGATAGCAGGGAACAATGTTTTGGATTTGAAGAGGGTCTCCTTAAACATACATGGTGTGAAAGATAAATGCCTGAAGACTCTCTCCTTTGGAAAGCTACTCTGGAAACTCCGTAAACTCTGGATTATCAATCAATCTAGATAATTTCTTTTTTTCTTTTTTTTCCTCTAAGTTTTTAATTCCAGTTAACATATATTGTTTTGTTAGTCTCAGATACACAATATGGTGATTGAATACTTCCATACATCACCCAGTGCTCTTCACACATGCCCTCCTTAATTCCCATCACCCACCCCCCCACCTTCCCTCATGACCATCTGTTCTCCATAGTTAAGAATCTGTTTCTTAATTTCTCTCTCTCTTTTTTCCACTTTGCTCATTTGTTTTGTTTTTTAAATTCCATGTGTGAGTGAAATCATATGGTATTTGTCTTTCTCTGACTGACTTATTTTGCTTAGCATTATATTCTCTAACTCCATGTCATTGCAAATGGCAAGATTTCATTCTTTTTTACAGCTGAATGATATTCCTCTCTCTCTCTCTCTCTGTGTGTATGACATATCTTTTTTATATGTTCATCAGTCTATGGACACTTAGGATTCTTCCATAATTTTGCTATTGTAAACAATGCTGCTATAAACATTGGGGTACATGTTTCCTTTGAGTTAGTGTTTTTGTATATTTTGGGTAAATACCCAGTAGTGTAATTGCTGGATCATAGGATAGATCTATTTTTAACTTTTTGAGGACCCTCTATACTGTTTTCCATAGTGGCTATACCAGTTTGCATTCCCAGGAATAGTGCAAGAGGGTTCCTTTTTCTCTGCATCTTCACCAGCACTTGTTTCTTGTTTTGTTGATTTTAGCCATTCTGTCAGGTGTCACATAATATCTTGTAGTTTTGATTTGAACTTCTCTGATGTTCAATGATATAGACTATTTCTTCATGTGAGTGTTGACCACCTGGAGTCTACTTTGGAGAAATGTCTGTTCATGTCTTCTGCTCGTTTTAATCAGATTATTTGTTTTTTGGGTGTTGAGTTGTATTTTTTTTAAATATATTTTAGATACCCTTTATTGGGTATATCATTTATAAATTATCTTCTCCATTTTAGTAGGTTTCCTTTTAGTTTTGTTGAGTGTTTCCTTTGCTGCGCAGAAGTCTTTTATTTTGATGTAGCCCCAATTGTTTATTTTTGCTTTTGTTTCCCTTGGGAAACATATCTAGACATGTTTAGATATATCTAGAAAAAAGGTGCTATGGCAGATGTCAAAGAGGTTACTGCTCAAGTTTTCTTCTAGGATTTTTATGGTTCAGGTCTCACATTTAGGTCTTTCATCCATTTTGAATTTATTTTGGGGCATGGTGTAAGGAATTGGTTCAGTTTTATTTTCTGCATATTGCTGTCCAGTTTTCCCAACACCATTTGTTGAAGAGACTGTTCTTTTCCCATTGGATATAATTTCTTTCTTTTTTAAAAAAATATGTAAAAAGGTGATATATTTTGCACACACACAGAAAAATTAGAAATGGACAAATATTCTGTGTGCCATTCTCTGCATAGTGGAATTCATAGTGATTTTTTGGTATTGTTTTCCAACTTTATTTCATATAACAGTGAAATTTTCTTTTTTATTTTTTAAACTTATTTATTTATTTTCCTATTTTTTAGTTATGTTAGTCACCATACAGTTCAGTAATAGTTTTTTTGTTTTGTTTTGTTTTGTTTTAAAGATTTTATTTATTTATTTGTTAGAGAGAGAGAGGGAGAGCATGAGCATAGGCAGACAGAGTGGTAGGCAGAGGCAGAGGGAGAAGCAGGCTCCTTGCCGAGCAAGGAGCCTGATGTGGGACTCGATCCCAGGATGCTGGGATCATGACCTGAGCCGAAGGCAGCCGCTTAACCAACTGAGCCACCCAGGCGTCCCCTCAGTAATAGTTTTTGATGTAGTGTTCCGTGATTCACTGTTTGCATGTAACACCTAGTGCTCCATGCAATCCATGCCCTCCTTAATACCCATTACCAAGTTCAGCCATCCCCCAACCCTCCTCCCTTCTAAAACCCTCAGTTTGTTTCCTGGATTCCATAGTCTCTCATGGTTCATCTCCCACTTCAATTTCTCCCCTTTATTTTTCCTTTCTCTTAATGAGCTCAATGCTTTTACTTCTGTTCCACAAATAAGTGAAACCATATGATAATTGACTTTCTCTGCTACACCTGTTTCTCTTAGCATAATCTCTTCCAGTCCCATCCATACTGATGCATAAGTTGGGTATCCAACCTTTCTGATGGCTGAGTAATATTCCGTTGTATATATGGACCACATCTTTATCCATTCATCTGTTGAAGGGTATCTCGGTTCTTTCCACAGTTTGGCTATTGTGGATATTGCTGCCATGAACGTTGGGGTACATGTGGCCCTTCTTTTCACTCCATATTTATCTTTGGAGTAAATTCCCAGTAGGGCAATTGCAGGGTCATAGTGTAGTTCTATTTTTAATTTTTTGACGAACCTCCACACTGTTTTCCAAAGTGGCTGCAACAATATGCATTCCTACCAACAGTGTAAGAGGGTTCCCTTTCCTGCTTTGACCATATAGTTGTGGGTTCATTTCTGGGTTTTCTATTTTGTTTTATTGATCTATGTGTCTGCTTTAGTGGCAGTACCATACTGTGGATGACTACAACTTTGTAATATAACTTGAAGTCTGGAACTATAATGCCTTCAGTTTTGCTTTTCCTTTTCAAGATTGTTTTTGGCTATTTGGGGTCCTTTGTGGTTCCATACAAGTTTTAGGATTGTTTGTTCTAGCTCTGAAAAATGCTGGTAGTATTTTGATAGAGAGTGCTTTACATGTGTATATTGCTTTGGGTAGTACAGGCATTTTAGCAATATTTGTTCTTTCAATGTCTCTCCACTTCTTTCTGTTATCTTCAATTTCTTTCATCAGTGTTTTATTGTTTTCAGAGTATAGGTCTTTCACCTCTTTGGCTAGGTTTATTTCTAGGTATCTTATGGTTTGTGACATGATTGTAAATGGAATCAATTCCTTGATTTCTCTTTCTGCTTCTTCATTTTTAGTGTATAGAATTATAACAGATTTCTATGCATTGATTTTGTATCCTGTGACTTTACTGAATTTCTTCATCAGTTCTAGCAGTTTTTAGTGGAGTCTCTCGGGTTTTCTGTATGTAGTATTATGTTGTCTGCAAATAGTGAAAGTTTGACTTCTTCCTTGTCGGTTTGGATGCCTTTTATTCCTTTTTGTTATCTGATTGCTGTGGCTAGGACTTCCAGGGATTTCATGAATAAAAATGGTGATAGTGGACATCCTTGTCTTTTTCCTAACCTTAGGGGAAAAGCCATCATTTTTTCCCCATTAAGGATGATGTTATCTGTGGGTTTTTCATATAAGGCCTGTATTATCCTTGAGGAGTATTCCCTTTAAACCTACTTTGTTGAGGTTCTTTTTATAATAAATGGATGCTGTATTTTGTCAAAGGCATTTTCTGCATCTACTGAAATGATCGTATGGTTCTTATCCTTTCTCTTATTGATGCGATGTATCATGTTGATTGATTTGTGAATATTTAACTACCCTTGCCAACCCAGGAATAAATCTCATTTAATTATGATGAATGATTTTTTTAATGTATCATGGGATCAGGTCTGCTATTATTTTGTTGAAGACTTTTGCAGCTATGTTCATCAGAGTTATTGACCTATAGTTCTCCTTTTTTTGTGGTATCTTTATCTGGTTTTGGTATCAGGGTATGCTGGCCTTGTAGAATGAATTTGGAAGCTTTCCTTCCTTTTCTACTTTTTGGACTAGTTTGAGAAGAATAGATATTAACTCTTTAAAGGTTTGGTAAAATTCTCCTGTGAAGATTTTTTTCTTGGGGATTTTTTTTTTTTTTTTTTGAGTGAGTCATTTCTTTCCATTTCAGTTTTGGTAGCTTATAGGTTTCTAGGAATTTATCCATTTTTTCAAAGTTGTCCAATTTGTTGACATGTAATTTTTCATAATGTTCTCTTATAATTGTTTGTATTTCTGTAGTTTTGGTTATTTCTCCTCTCTCATTTGTGATTTTATTTATCTGAGTCCTTTCTCTTTTTTTCCTGATGAGTCTGGCTAGAGGTTTATCAGTTTTATTGATTCTTTTCCAAAGAACCAGATCCTGGTTTCACTGATATGTTCTATTGTTTTTTCTTAGTTTCTGTATCATTTATTTTTACTCTAACCTTTATTATTTCTTTCCTTCTGCTGGCTTTAGGGTTATTTGTTGTTTTTCTAGCTCCTTTACATGTAAACTTGATTGTTTGAGATTTTTCTTGCTTCTTGAGGTAAGTCTATATTGCTAGGCACTTCCCTCTTATGACTGACTGCTTTTGCTGTAGCCTAGAGGTTTTGGACTGTTGTTTTCATGTACTTTTTAATTTCTTCTTTTATTTCCTGGTTGACCCATTCATTGTTTAGCAGCTTGTTGTTTAACCTCCACGTATTTGTGGTCTTCCCAGTTTTTTCTTGTGGTTGATTTCTAATTTCATAGCATTGTGGTCAGAAAAGATGCATAACATGACTTTGATCTTCTCAAAATCTTTGAAGCTTGTTTTGTGGGCTAAATTGTGATCTCTTATGGAGGATGTTCATGCGCACTTGAAAAGAACGTGTATTCTGCTGTTTTAGGTTAGAATGTTCTGAATATATTTGTTAAATCCATCAGTTCCAGTATGTCCTTCAAAGTCATTGTTTGCTTGATGATTTTCTGTTTAGATGATCTGTTCATTGGGATAAGTGGGGTATAAAATCCCCTGCTATGATTAGTTCCTTTATGTTTGTTATTAACTGTTTTATGTATTTGGGTACTCCTGTGTTGAGTGCCTAAATATTTACAGTTGTTAGAGCTTCTTGTTAGATTGTCCCCTTTATAATTATATAGTATCCTTTTTGTCCTTTGTTATAGTCTTTGTTTTAAAGTCATTTTGTCTGATATGTGTATTGTTGCTGTGACTTTCTTTTGACACCCATTTACGTGGCAGATGTTTCTCCATTCCCTTACTTTCAACCTGCAGGTGTCTCTAGGTAAAAAATGAGTCACTTGTAAGCAGCAAATAGATGGGTATATTTTTACCCATTCTTTCAACCTATGTCTTTGATTGGAATATTCAGTCCATTTATATTCAAAGGAATCACTGATGATATGTGCTTATTGTCATTTTGTTGTTTTCTGGTTGTTTCTGAAGATTTTCTCTGATCCTTTCTTATCTTCCACTCTTTCATGTTTTGCTGATTTTCTTTAGTGATATATTTGGATTTTACTTTCTTTATTCTTTGCGTATTTATTTTTGTTTTTTGTTATATGATTAATAGTATTAGATATATATATATATATATATATATATATATATATATATATATAGAGTCTTCTGCATATAGCAGCCTATAATAAGTTGATGGTCATTTAAGTTTTTTTTTTAAATTTATTTATTTATTTATTTGACAGACAGAGATCACAAGTAGGCAGAGAGGCAGGCAGAGAGAGAGAAGAGGAAGCAGGCTCCCTGCTGAGCAGAGACCCTCCGATGTGGGCCTCAATCCCAGGACCCTGGGACCATGACCTGAGCCAAAGGCAGAGACTTTAACCCACTGAGCCACCCAGGCACCCCGGTCATTTAAGTTTGAACCCATTCCATCTGAGTAATTTCTTTAGAGAGTAAAAAATTTCCATATTTGGTTTGGTTATAAAAATACCAGGCTCTAGAGGTACCTGGGTGGCTCAGTTGGGTAAGTGTCTGCTTTTGGCTCAGGTCATGATCTGGGGTCCTGGGATGGAGCTACGCATCAGGCTATCTGCTCAGTGGGGAGTCTGCTTCTCCCTCTCCTCCTGCTCCTTTCCCCTGCTAGTGCTTTCTTTCTCTCTTTCTCTCTCAAATTAAAAAAAAAAAAAAAAAAAAAAAAAAAAAAAAAAAAAAAAAAACCAGGGTCTAATAAGACTGAGTCATTTCTCTGACAAGAAAATAAAAGTATTTTTTTCTTATAGTGATAACTTCCCTTTTTTTTTTTTTTTTCCCTTTTCAGAGAATGTGTGTTCTGTCAGTAGCTAAGAACACAGATCTGGGTGCTGATCAAGAATTTGAAGTAAGGCCTGAGAAATTACAGAACTGAGGTAAAATGTTTCCAGGAAACACTATAAAACCTATCACGATATTTTGTGGTATTTCAAGCACTTAGACAAAGGTGAATCTGAGGTGAATATGAAAAGAGTGAAGGCTCAGCTTAGTTTGAGAAACAGAGAAGTCTGAAAAGCAAAAATGTGAATTTTTATTTCCAGTGTAATTTAAGGATGGCTTTTTGGTTTTGTTCAAAAGAGGAAAGATTAGTTAACTTGAGTTGGATGAAACCTCAATCTTTCATCATGATTCTTTAGGCTTTGTCATTTGGCTTCACTGACAATATCACCTACCATTCTCCCTTCACAGTGCCCTCATGGTGTTGACCTTCATTTGTTTCCTGGTACACTTACTTTGACCTAAGGATATTTACATTTGCTATGTCCTCTGCCTGAAATGCCTTTCCTGCTGCTATTTCCTTGGCAGCTTCATTCTTAACAATTCTGGTCTCAGCTCAAGCAGCATCTCCTTAGAAAGCCTCTGTTACCCTAAACAACCTTTGTATACTCTATACCTCCCCACCCTCCACCATCTTGTATGTTCATGCATGGCTCTCCTCTCCTTTGGGACACATTTCCTGGTGATAATTTCCTGACCCTTCTACAGTTGGGCAGGACTCTAGGACAAGTTTTGGCCATTAGGATAGATGAAAGTAATGTGATGGTGTAATCTCATCAGCCTTGGTGGTCTCCACATGTGAGAACAACGTGGAACAGAGCCCCACTGATGTATGGTGTATAGGGACATGCATAAGGAAAAAAAATCCAACTTGTTTTCTTGGGATGCTGAGGTATTTGGAATTATTTGTTATTGTAATGTAACTACCTCCATCTGGCCTACAACATCACCATATTTATTTTTTTGTAGCATCCTTAAATGATCTCTTTTATTTATTATTATTCTGTCCCCTCTTCCAAACATTGCCAAGTACATTAGTAGTACATAATACACTAGAGAATTAACTTTCTATGTTGTCTGTGGATCCTCATCAATCTTAATCAAGTCTTTCAGAAAAACCCTTATATCCTCTGCTAACTGCTTTGGCACAAATCTGGTAAACAGAACTTATCCATGAATGGCCCTTGCTGAGCTAGGCTAGATTCCCACTATCTCAATCTCTCCCTACCCCAGCTCATTTCTTCTGATGGGAGGGAAGTATATAACTTATTTCACGAAAACTATGGAATAAACAGGATCAGAGAGAATGGATATTCTTTCATGTCCCTGACAAGGTTCTCCTCCAAACATGTGCAGATGAAAGAATAGGGTGGTGTTTCCAGAGGCTACACAGAATCTATTCTCCCTAATCATTACCCTATTTAGTTAGGTAGAACTGATATCTTCATAGGCAAGGGGAATATGGTGACCTTTACTCTGCAGCTTACTAGCCCTGACATGGATATGTTAATTCAGTGTAAAAAATCTTTAAGGAGTCCATAATCTCTCATGGTTCATTTCTCCCTCCAATTTCCCCCAACTCCCTTCTCCTCTCCTTCTCCCTCTGTCCTCTGTGTTATTTCTTATGCTCTACAAATAAGTGAAACCATATGATAATTGACTCTCTGCTTGATTTATTTCACTCAGCATAATCTCTTCCAGTCCCATCCATGTTGATACAAAAGTTGGGTATTCATCCTTTCTGATGGAGGGATAATACTCCATAGATATATGGACCACATCTTCCTTAACCATTCATACATTGAAGGGCATCTTGGTTCTTTCCACAGTTTGGCGACCGTGGCCATTGCTGCTATGAACATTGGGGTACAGATGACCCTTCTTTTCACTACATGTGTATCTTTCAGGTAAATACCCAGTAGTGCAATTGCAGGGTCATAGGGAAGCTCTATTTTTAATTTCTGAAGGGATCTCCACACTGTTTTCCAAAGTGGCTGCACCAACTTGCATTCCCACCAACAGTGTAAGAGGGTTCCCCTTTCTCCACATCCTCTCCAACACATGTTGTTTACTGTCTTGCTAATTTTGGCCATTCTAACTGGTGTATCTCAATGTGGTTTTGATTTGAATCTCCTTGATGGCTAGTGATGATGAACATTTTTTCATGTGTCTGTTAGCCATTTGTATGTCTCCATTAGAGAAGTGTCTGTTCATGTCTTGTGCCCATTTTTTGACATGATTATCTGTTCTGTGTGTGTTGAGTTTGAGGAGTTCTTTATAGATCCTGGATATCAGCCCTTTGTCTGTAGTGTCATTTGCGAACATCTTCTCCCATTCCATGGGTTTCCTCTTTGTTTTGTTGACTGTTTCCTTTGCTGTGCAGAAGCTTTTGATTTTGATGAATCCCAAAAATTCATTTTCGCTTTTGTTTCCTTTGCCTTTGGAGACATATCTTGAAAGAAGTTGCTGTGGCCGATGTCGAAGAAGTTACTGCCTATGTTCTCCTCTAGAATTCTGATGGATTCCTGCCTCACATTGAGGTTTTTTATCCATTTCGAGTTTATCTTTGTGTATGGTGTAAGAGAATGGTCAAGTTTCATTCTTCTACCCATAGCTGTCTAATTTTCCCAGCACCATTTATTGAAGAGACTGGCTTTTTCCCACTGGATATTTTTTTCCTGCTTTGTTGAAGATTATTTGACCATAATGTTGATGGTCCATATCTGGGCTCTCCGCTCTATTCCACTGATCTATGTGTCTGTTTTTGTGCCAGTCCCATGCTGTCTTGGTGATCACTGCTTTGTACTAAAGCTTGAAATCAGGCAAGTGATCCTCCAATTTTGTTTTTCTTTTTCAATATTTCCTTAGCAGTTCAGGGTCTCTTCTGGTTCCATACAAATTTTAGGATTGTTTGTTCCAGCTCTTTGAAAAATGCTGGTGGAATTTTGATTGGAATGGCATTGAAAGTATAGATTGCTCTATGCAGTATAGACATTTTATCAATCTGAGGGTTTTGGAGGGGCGGAGGGGAGTGGGAGGTTGGGTGAGCCTGGTGGTGGGTATTATGGAGGGCACGTATTGTATGGAGCCCTGGATGTGGTACATAAACAATGAATTCTGGAACACTGAAAAGAAATTAAAAAATAAAAATTAAAAAAAATCTTTAAGGAATGTCTTCATTTAGAAAATTAAGGGGTTGTGGGTACCTGGGTGGCTCAGTGGGTCAAGCCTCTGCCTTCAGCTCAGGTCATGATCCCAGGGTCCTGGGATCAAGGCCTGAATCAGGCTTTCTGCTCAGCAGGGAGCCTGCTTCCCCCTCTCTCTCTGCCTGCCTCTCTGCCTACTTGTGATCTCTCTGTCAAATAAATAAATAAAATATTAAAAAAAAAAAAAGAAAATTAAGGGGTTGAATTGCTCAGCAGTTTCCAAACTCTGTTCCCTGAAGTGCTTGCAGGGGTTGGCAAGATAAACCATAAGTGACTCTTAATCTCACAAAACAAACTGAGGGTTTCTGGGGGGAGGGGGGTTGGGAGAGGGGGGTGGGGTTATGGACATTGGGGAGGGTATGTGCTATGGTGAGTGCTGTGAAGTGTGTAAACCTGGCGATTCACAGACCTGTACCCCTGGGGAAAAAATATATGTTTATAAAAAAAAAAAACTGTATTAAGCATAGCCATTTCTTTCCCACATAGACATGGTAGGTCTCATTCCTACATATAAGGTTAGGAATAAAATCTTAATTCAGGTTACTTGCAAAGAAGATACCAAAAAGACTTGAAAATTCAAATATTCTTCTTGAGCCTAGAGTTTTAACCAGCATTTGTAAGTGGTTACAAAACAGTTCAATAGTAAAATAACTTTCCAAATTAAGATACTCAAGAGTTTAACCTGAAAGTATTATAGATAATAAGTTCATTTCCCTTCTTTGAATCTACAAATTTAAGAAAAGTGAATAATATGCATTCAAGGGGTAAAATTCAAAGGCAGCATGTGTTGTCCTGGGTTGGGATGAGAAAACAGGCATACCCTTTAGAAGCAAAAACATAGTTGGGCTAACCTCAGTGTGAGGGATGTTATTACACAAGCAGCTCATTGTGTCATGATTGGAAGTATGAGAACTTGTTTACTAAAGAGAACTCTCATCTCTATTGGAGCCCTAGAGAAGGGAAGAACACAAGTAAAGTCATTTTTGTTTCTACCTATGGACCTCCTGTTTCGGGTACAATGATTGTGCTATTGCATACCAATGACAGTGATTTATAATACATTGCTCTGGTCTGCATACTAGTTTGCTCCATAAGATTAAAAACTATAACCCTTGAAAGCAGGAAGATATTTCAATAGTTCAGTCTTCTAATCAGCGCTTCTAGCTCTGATGTAATATTTCCTTTGGAAACTCCTCAGGTAAATATTGCTGGAAATCCTAGAAAACTCTCTTTATAACAGTGAACTGAAGGTGTAGGCCACTTGTCTTCATTTACAAAGGCAACATGGAAAGTATGGTTGAGGTATTGTCTTTAGAAGCTTATCTCTTTTATCCATTTAAATTATTTTGAATTTAATCCATTGTCAATTTGGGTAACTCACCTTCTTGAACTTTAATACATTTTGATTGGCAATACTTTTGTTGTCTTTTGTTATCTCAACAAGAGTTACTGCTTTTCAATTTCCTGTAATTTTTAGACACATCTAAGTAAGCAGTTGAGTGAATTTGTTGACACAGTCTGATTCTACCATGCCATGTTTATAATAATAATAAAGAATTTATTGCTTTAGCCTTGCAGCTGGCTCAGTCCAACAGGAGCAGTTAATTTAATTTGAAGTGCCCTGAGTCTTTTTGTTATTGAGAATCTGTTCTTGAATGAGATTACATTTGCTAGGTTATTTCAATGAGACTACTCCTGAGGAACTTGACCAAAGAATCACTGTCTTTCATCAATCTGAGTTAAAGTTGGAATAGCAGGTTGTTGGGGTAGTGGGAATCTTTCTAAGTATTATGAATTTAAAAAGTTATTTAAAAATCTAATGCATACTATTTGTGGACTTTCGTTTTTTTTTTTTTTTTTTGTGAACATTAGATCCTTTAGGTACATGTATTCATCTAACCTTCAAAACCCCTCCTACAGTATCATTATCAGAGAGGTGAGAACTTTCCTGAGCTCAGAATGTTAACAGTGCTAAGTTGTGCCTCCAAAGGAGGTCTGACTCCAAAAATCCAGGCTTTCAGTCACTTGTCACTTAAAATTTCTAATATGAAAACCAAATAATTTTTGTTGAGTCCTATTAGGGTACAGTTATTCCCTTCAAGCCTTTTGGTAAGTAAATAATAACTGTATCATAGGCCATTTAGGTTCCATGTAGTGCTATCTTTAGTGTTTTCTTACTCCTTGGTTTGCTCTTCTTCGTCTTTTCTAAAAGGTAGACATTCTGCACATTTACATTATTGCTTTCAGGAGAAGTATACTTCTTGGTAATGCCAATTTTCACGTATTACAAAGGACAAAATATGACCACCACTAATTGTACCAGAAGATCATTTCCACTGGTAGATATAGTGAGTTTAGGGGCAGTTATGCTATTCATAGCATCATCATCATCATCAATAATAATAACAGCAGCTTTTATTGAGAATTTGCTTTTTACCCAGGCTTTCCTCTAAGTGATTTATAAATATTGCATTTGATCCTCACAATGCCTGTACAAAATAGATAGCACTAATATTCCTGTTTCATAGTGTGTGAAGTTGAGATTCAGAGGTAAGTAAATTTGTCCAAGATAATGGAGAAAACTCATGACCCAGAGTTGAGCATCCTGGACTCACACCTCACTATCCTACTAACTTCTAACTCTATTTACTGTCTCTAGGCTTATGTTTTATCATTATAAAAGTAATAAATGTGTTTACTGTCTCTAGGCTTATGTTTTAACATTATAAAAGTAATAAATTTTCTTTCTTTTTTTCTAGTAATAAATTTTCATAAAAGATAATTTGAAAAATATATAAAAATTACTGGGCAAAGGAAAATAGCCACATAGTTTCTACTAACCAAGCACAATCACTGATACATGTTGTGGCTTTATTTATATATTTAGTAAAGAACAGAATTGTTTTCCTTTTTCTTACTCTTTTAAAAATAAAGTTGTAATTGTACTATATGTAGAATTTTTAAAGATAGACTTTATTTTCTAGAACTGTTTTAAACTCACAGAAAAAATTTTGGAATATAGCAGAAAGTTCCAATATACCTCATACTCAGTTTCCCCTACTACTAACATCTTACATTAGTGTGATGTATTTATTATAATTAATGAACCAATATTAATATATCATTATAATGCCTATAGTTTATTCATACTTCCTTATTTTTTCTTTTGTTTTTAAAGATATTTATTTATTTATTTGAGAAAGAGAGGAAGAGAGAGTGTGTGAGCAGGGGGAGGGGCAGAGTGAGAAAGAATCTCAAGAAGACTCCATGCTGAGCATGGAGCTTGATGTGGGAGTTTGATCTCATGATCCTGAGATCATGACGTGAGCGGAAACCAAGAGTCAGAGGCTTGACTTACTCAGCCACCCAGGCAACCTCCTTATTTTTTTCTAATATCCTTTTTCTGTCCAGGATCTCATCCAGGGCACCACATTCCATTTAGTTGTTATGTTTTCTTAGTTTCCTCTTGGCTGCAACAGTTTCTCAGACTTTTTTTTTTTTATGGCAAACAATAAAGAGGAACATTTAATGAGAATAAGAAGTGCAATTTGGTAAGAAATCTAATGACCTTAAATACATATATTATATATGTACCTTTTTTATTTATTATTATTATTATTATTTTTAATTTTATTTTTTATAAACATATAATGTATTTTTTCCCCCAGGGGTACAGGTCTGTGAATCACCAGGTTTACACACTTCACAGCACTCACCATAGCACATACCCTCCCCAATGTCCATAACCCCACCCCCCCCAAACCCCCTCCCCCCAGCAACCCTCAGTTTGTTTTGTGAGATTAAGAGTCACTTACGGTTTGTCTCCCTCCCAATCCCAACTTGTTTCATTTACTCTTCTCCTACCACATTAACCCCCCATGTTGCATCTCCTCTCCCTCATATCAGGGAGATCATATGATAGTTGTCTTTCTCCGATTGACTTATTTCGCTAAGCATGATACCCTCTAGTTCCATCCACGTTGTCGCAAATGGCAAGATTTCATCTCTTTTGATGGTTGCATAGTATTCCATTGTTTATATATACCACATCTTCTTTATCCATTCGTCTGTTGATGGACATCTAGGTTCTTTCCATAGTTTGGCTATTGTAGACATTGCTGCTATAAACATTCGGGTGCACATGCCCCTTCAGATCACTACGTTTGTATCTTTAGGGTAAATACCCAGCAGTGCAATTGCTGGGTCATAGGGTAGTTCTATTTTCAACATTTTGAGGAACCTCCATGCTGTTTTCCAGAGTGGTTGCACCAGCTTGCATTCCCACCAACAGTGTAGGAGGGGTTCCCCTTTCTCCGCATCCTCGCCAGCATCTGTCATTTCCGGACTTGTTAATTTTAGCCATTCTGACTGGCGTGAGGTGGTATCTCATTGTGGTTTTGATTTGTATTTCCCTGATGCCGAGTGATATGGAGCACTTTTTCATGTGTCTGTTGGCCATCTGAATGTCTTCTTTGCAGAAATGTCTGTTCATGTCTTCTGCCCATTTCTTGATTGGATTATTTGTTCTTTGGGTGTTGAGTTTGCTAAGTTCTTTATAGATTTTGGACACAAGCCCTTTATCTGATATGTCGTTTGCAAATATCTTCTCCCATTCTGTCAGTTGTCTTTTGGTTTTGTGAACTGTTTCCTTTGCTGTGCAAAAGCTTTTGATCTTGATAAAATCCCAATAGTTCATTTTTGCCCTTGCTTCCCTTGCCTTTGGCGATGTTCCTAGGAAGATGTTGCTGTGGCTGAGGTCAAAGAGGTTGCTGCCTGTGTGGTGTTTTGTCACAATGTTGATCTTATTGATACACAAACTTTGGCATCAAAAAGACTCAGAAGGATAAATTATTTACACTTAGGCTGATATAGTTGCTGTGTGGAGAGAAGCCACAGAAATAGTAGCCAGTCTTTTTCAGGATGAAGCAACTATGTCTCAACTCAGGCTCTCAAGCAACCACAGACTGGGTGGCTTGAAAATGCAAGTTTAGTTCTCACAGTTCTGGAGGCTATAAGTCTAACATCAGGGAGTAGGCAATTGTCATTCCAAGCCCTCTTTTAGCTTGTAGGTCATATGTGGGCTCATATGATGTGTGTGTGTGTGTGTGTGTGTGTGTCTAGAGGGAGAGAGGAAGCTCTCTGATGTCTTTTGTTATAAGGTACCTTATTTAACCCTGAATACCTCCCAGAGGCCCCATCTCTAAATACCATCCCACTGGGAGTTAGGGCTTCAGTATATGAACTTTGAGGGGGACAACATTCAGCCTATCATCACCCAAGAGTTAATGTGGTGTACTTATGGATGTGGGTACACACCACACAAATACCATATTATGACCACAAAAGGAAAAATACACCATAGATAATCAGTGGTATATTAGTTACTTTGGTTTTATTTCCCATTTAGGCTAATCTATCAGGTTTTTTGTTTTGTTTTGTTTTGTGGTTTGTTTGATTAAGTGCATTTACCAGTGCAGATGAATGTTAGTAGTTAACTAAGTAGTGATTTATTTTCTCCTTTAACAAGAAACTCATTGGTAGATGGGTTGGTTCAATAGCTTGCGGCTGTTAGGGCCAAGGCCTTAATAGTTCTCTTGCCATTATTTCATGGATGCAAAGTGATAGCTGTAGCTACTTTTCCAGCTCTGCATCCACATTCTAGGCAGGACAAAGGAAAAATGGAAATAATAAGGCAAGATAAAATAAAAATGGAAATAGCTGAATCTTTTAAGGACTTTTCTAGAAGCCCTAGTCCATGACTTCAGCTTACATTTAAAAAAAAAAATTTTTTTTCAGCATAACAGTATTCATTGTTTTTGCACCACACCCAGTGCTCCATGCAATCTCTGCCCTCTCCAATACCCACCACCTGGTTCCCCCAACCTCCCACCCCTTGCCCCTTCAAAACCCTCAGATTGTTTTTCAGAGTCCATAGTCTCTCATGGTTCACCTCCCCTTACAATTTCCCTCAACTCCCTTCTCCTCTCCATCTCCCCTTGTCCTTCATGCTATTTGTTATGCTCCACAAATAAGTGAAACCATATGATATTTGACTCTCTCTGCTTGACTTATTTCACTCAGCATAATCTCTTCCAGTCCCGTCCATGTTGCTACAAAAGTTGGGTTTTCATCCTTTCTGATGGAGGCATAATACTCCGTAGTGTATATGGATCACATCTTCCTTATCCATTCGTCCTGTGAAAGGCATCTTGGTTCTTTCCACAGTTTGGTGACCGTGGCCATTGCTGCTATAAACATTGGGGTACAGATGACCCTTCTTTTCACTACATGTGTATCTTTCAGGTAAATACCCAGTAGTGCAATTGCAGGGTCATAGGGAAGCTCTATTTTTAATTTCTTGAGGGATCTCCACACTGTTCTCCAAAGTGGCTGCACCAACTTGCATTCCCATCAACAATGTAAGAGGGTTCCCCTTTCTCCACATCCTCTCCAACACATGTTGTTTCCTGTCTTGCTAATTTTGGCCATTCTAACTGGTGTAAGGTGGTTTCTCAATGTGGTTTTGATTTGAATCTCCCTGATGGCTAGTGATGATGAACATTTTTTCATGTGTCTGATAGCCATTTGTGTGTCTTCATTGGAGAAGTGTCTGTTCATATCTTCTGCCCATTTATTGATATGATTGTCTGTTTTGTGTGTGTTGAGTTTCAGGAGTTCTTTATAGATCCTGGATATAAACCTTTTGTCTGTACTGTCATTTGCAATATCTTCTCCCATTCCATGGGTTGCCTCTTTATTTTGTTGACTGTTTCTTTTGCTGTGCAGAACCTTGTGATCTTGATGAAGTCCCAAAAGTTCATCTTCGCTTTTGTTTCCTTTGCCTTTGGAGACATATCTTGAAAGAAGTTGCTGTGGCTGATATTGAAGAGGTTACTGCCTATGTTCTCCTCTAGGATTCTGATGGATTCCTGTCTCACATTGAGGTCTTTTATCCATTTTGCGTTTATCTTTGTGCACGGTGTAAGAGAATAGTCGAGTTTCATTCTTCTACATATAGCTTTCCAGTTTTCCCAGCACCATTTATTGAAGAGACTGTCTTTTTTCCACTGTATATTTTTTCCTGTTTTGTCGAAGATTATTTGACCATAGAGTTGAGGGTCCATATCTGTGCTCTCTACTCTGTTCCACAGGTCTATGTGTCTGTTTTTATGCCAGTATCATGCTGTCTTGGTGATCACAGCTTTGTAGTAAAGCTTGAAATCAGGTAACGTGATGCCCCCAGTTTTATTTTTGTTTTTCAACATTTCCTTAGCAATTCAGGGTCTCTTCTGATTCCATACAAATTTTAGGATTATTTGCTCCAGTTCTTTGAAAAATACTGGTGGAATTTTGATTGGAATGGCATTAAAAGTATAGATTGTTCTAGGCATTATAGACATTTTAACAATGTTTATTCTTCCGATCCAAGAGCATGGAATGGTCTTCCATCTTTTAGTGTCTTCTTCAATTTCTTTCATGAGTGTTCTGTAGTTCCTGGAGTACAGTTTCTTTACCTCTTTGGTTAGGTTTATTCCCAGGTATCTTATGGTTCTTGGTGCTATAGTAAATGGAATCGATTCTCTAATTTCGCTTTCTGTATTTTCATTGTTAGTGTATAAGAAAGCCACTGATTTCTGTACATTGACTTTGTATCCTGCCACATTACTGAATTGCTGTATGAGTTCTAGTAGTTTGGGGGTGGAGTCTTTTGGGTTTTCCATATAAAGAATCATGTCATCTGCGAAGAGAGAGAGTTTGACTTCTTCATTGCCAATTTGGATACCTTTTATTTCTCTTTGTTGTCTGATTGCTGTTGCTAGGACTTCCAATACTATGTTGAACAAGAGTGGTGAGAGTGGGCATCCTTGTCGTGTTTCTGATCTCAATGGGAAGGCTGCAAGCTTTTTCCCATTGATGATATTTGCTGTGGGTCTTTCATAGATAGATTTTCTGAAGTTCAGGAATGTTCCCTCTATCCCTATACTTTGAAGTATTTTAATTAGGAACGGATGTTGGATTTTGTCAAATGCTTTTTCTGCATCAATTGAGAGGACCATGTGGTTCTTGTCTCTTCTCTTATTGATTTGTTCTATCACATTGATTGATTTGCAAATGTTGAACCATCCTTGTAGCCCAGGGATGAATCCCACCTGGTCATGGTGGATAATCTTTTTAATGAGCTGTTGGATCCTGTTTGCTAGGATCTTGTTGAGAATCTTAGCATCCATATTCATCAGTGATATTGGTCTGAAATTCTCCTTTTTGTTGGGGTCTTTGCCTGGTTTGGGGATCAGGGTAATGCTGGCTTCATAGAAAGAATCTGGAAATTTTCCTTCCGTTTCAATTTTTTGAAACAGCTTCAGGAGAATAGGTGTTATTTCTTCTTTGAATGTTTGGTAAAATTCCCCAGGGAATCCATCAGGTCTTGGGCTCTTGTTTTTTGGGAGGTTTTTGATCACTGCTTCAATCTCATTACTAGATATCGGTCTATTCAGGTTGTCAATTTCTTCCTGGTTCAATTTTGGGAGTTTATAGTTTTCCAGGAATGCATCCATTTCATCTAGGTTGCTTAACTTATTGGCATATAACTGTTGATAATAATTTCTGATGATTGTTTCTACTTCCTTGGTGTTAGTTGTGATCTCTCCCTTTTCATTCATAATTTTATTAATTTGGGCTTTCTCTCTTTTTTTTGGATTAGTGTGGCCAGTGGTTTGTCGATCTTATTGATTCTTTCAAAAACCAACTTCTAGTTTCATTGATACGTTCTATTGTATCTCTGGTTT